>NW_004797550.1:810775-823731 GCF_000002075.1 Aplysia californica
TAGATTAGATTTTATTTTGTTTTAGTACAGATCTAAAAATCTAGATTTAGATCTAGGAGGCTATTTTGTGCTTGTGAATCACTACCAAGACCAAGCTATTTTCTACTAGATCTAGATCTAGAACTGAAGTCATTCCGTAGTACCAAGTCAGGTCCAGACTAAGATTTATTTTGTCAGCCCAAGGTCCTGTATCATTGCTCTTATTTACATCTAGATCTAGATGTAGATTTTTAGATTCTGTTTCTAACTCAGGCAAGCATTATAAAATTGAAATTGATGCTCTGTTATATTGAGTCGTCTAAATTTTTCAAACATTCATGTTTATAATTTCAGGTCCTGATGAGGACAGTGACGATGCCGACCCAGGACCTTCAACGTCTGCGGGACCGCCTCCTAAACGCATGCGACCGTCTGGTGATGTGGCACCTGCGCCTGCACCTGTACCTGCACCTGTACCTGCACCTACACCTGCACCTGCACCTGCACCTACACCTACAGGTGACTGGACTGAGGATCTCACTGGGTTTCCTCCTGGGGTCCCCTTTACTGGGCAGCCTGGCGTGCACGTACCAGATAATGTCGTGACTCCTTTGGATTTTTTCTGTCTCTTCTTCACGGCAGATATCTTACGAGTTATCAAGACAGAGACGAACAGGTACGCTGCTTCTGAGCTGGGTCGAAGACAGCTGCCCCCTGAGAGTCTCTACAAGAACTGGAGCACAGTGACACTGAAGGAGTTGTGGGGGTTCTTCACCATCTGGGTAGTACACATGTCACTGGTCAAGAAACCCTGTCTGAAGGACTACTGGAGTACGGCAGAAATCATCCGCACATCGTTCGCCCCCAAAATCATGTCAAGGAACCATTTCATGCAGATTCTTGGCCTCCTGCATCTCAACGACAACACCACGTACGTCCCCCTCCGAGAAACTGGTAATGACCCTCTCCATAAGCTGCGACCAATTATCGATCCCCTTTCTGCTACTTTCCGAGACCTCGTGACCCCTCGACAGAAACTCGTCATCGATGAAGCCATCTGCCCATGGAGGGGAAACCTGCGGTTCAGGGTGTACATGAAAGACAAGCCCAACAAGTGGGGGATCAAACTGTACATGCTGTGCGAGAGTGCCTCTGCGTACGTCTGTGCCTTTGAAATTTACGCCGGCGACCCTACCATCAGCAACAAACCCGTGGATGTGTGCCGACGAATGATGACGCCGCTAATGGACAAAGGGTACATTTTGTACACGGACAACTACTACACCTGTCCAGCTTTGTACCAAGAGATGATCGCAGGTGGCACCATGATTGTTGGTACGGTAAGAGCCAACCGTGTTGGTATGCCGAAGGATTTGGCAGCGCTAAATCTAAGGACAGGAGAGAGTGCGTACCGACGGCAAGACAAACTGGTGGCCCTCCGTTGGCAGGATAAAAAGTCTGTCAACCTGCTGACAACGGTGCACGACCCACGGAGAAGGGTGACAGTGAGATCAAGGGCCCAGACCAAGGAGAAACCGCAGGTGATCCAGGATTACACTCTCAACATGAGGGGTGTAGACCGCAGCGACCAACTCATGGCCTATATGCCCTTCCATCGCCGCACCATGAAATGGTGGAAAAAACTGTTTGGGCATCTGTTTACCCTCATGATGGTGCAGGCATCCATCCTGTACAACAGGAAACAGACGTCAACAGGTGGGAAGCCTCTGCCAATTTCCAAGTTTATCCAGAAGCTTGGACAGGGCATGGCGGAGGAATTCTTGGGCTGGCAAGAAGGAGATTCCGAGGACCCAGCTCCCACACAGCTTGACCGCCTTCACTCACGTTGCTTCCCGGACTACATTCCTTCAACTGAGAAGAAGAAACGTCCCACCCGGAGTTGCAAGGTGTGCTATGAGAAGGCGAAGCAACCGGGCTCCACAATGAAGCGGAAAGAAACGTCGTTCTGGTGCCCATACCACAAAGTACCCCTGTGTGTGGTCCCCTGCTTTCAGGACTTCCACACAAAGAAGGAGTACTGTAACTAAACCCCCTGCCCCCTGGATTACTGGAGTATATACTTATTGGATACACAAGCCTTTGGTGAGTCAAACTGCATGTTTTTGCATGTTATGTTTTGTTTTGCTTTTTCACGAGGCTTCTCGTATTTTCTCTCAACCTCTGTCTGTGCCAACCATGCGGGTTTTGATGCAAAATGCAGTCTCTTTTTCACCAGAATTCCAAGCATACACATGCCTTGCACAATAACAGTTATCAATCTTTACTTTTAGGGTCTTTTTTACAGCAAATACACTAACAACCTAGCCAAGGTTGTATCATGGATGCTGCAAAATTTTTTTTTGAATTTCTCAAAAAGGGTGTGTTTTTGAAAAATCGTGAAAAAAAAAGTATCCAACATAGAGGATTTTCGTTAAATGCACTGTGTTTAGCAAGGTTGTATCTGTAAGTGTGCCAAATTTCAGCTTTGTAACCCAACAACAACACCACTAAATAATCTTTTGAAAACCCTCCAAAAAACCCTGGTCCCAAGGGTTTGTGTCCGAAAATAGGGCTGGTCCCGAGTGAGTTAAAGTCACGAGTAGGGGGGTTTTAGGTCCCCCTGACTAATAAAAATATAGAATCTATAATATGTAGGCCTAGGCGGGGAGGTTCAGGGGGGCATGCCCCCTGAGCCTGAATGTTATCCTAATTTGATGTTTCGCAGTTAGGTTGCACCCCTGCTCTTTGTGTAGCCTATATTTCAAATAGCATTTGGTCATCAAAACTTCTGGATTTCTTCTCTGGATGTAAACAATGGATCGTGGATTTGAACGAACAGAACTTGTTCTACAAGATCACAGCTAAATTATCGGCGCTTTTTCGGTAGTTCCCACCCCGCAGCAATTTTATTCACGGGTTTGGGCCACAAGAGTAGGGGGGTTTCTTGCCCCCCTGACCTAATAAAAATAGGAAGGGGGGTTTCAGGGCGGCATGCCCCCCTGAATTTTACCATAATTTAATGTTTTGCAGTTGTTAGGTTTGATATCTTAGCTCACCGCGAATCAAACATATAGATCTAGATCTAGATGTAGATCTAGGTCAGGCTCAAATAAGGGGGGTGGGAACTACCGAAAAAGCACCAAATTATTATCTACACACGGCAGTCCTAATCCTGAGTTCAGCCCCGGTTTGCACCTCAGAAGAGAATGTTGCTTTCTTCATTTGATCAGTCCTGCCTAAGACGGCCAGCTGTGTTATACGGTCACTTTTCTCCACAAGTTCGAAGGCCACACAAGTTTGACTGTACTTACTCACTCAATGCGGTACGTCAAAGCCAAACCAAAACAATAACAATAACACGGAAGTGGGGCATTGGGCAATAATTGGGCATTGGGCAATAATAACTTCAGAGCATAGACCTATTAGCCTAATTATAGGTCTATGCTTCAGAGTTAGAGAACTCAGATTTTATTATTGGATCGGATCTCATTGTGACTTTTATTTTCATAAAGTCGAAAAGTTGGATTTGTTCTTTATTTTTTTATTTTTTTATTTCCTCCTTGACTCCATTCTTTTTTCCTTTAATTTAGAGAGTTGTTGTTGTTTTTCTATGATAAGTTCCTTTTTATTTATCAATCACATATTATTATAATTATTCATCAAATTCTGGAGTCGATAAGGCAAGAGAAGCAAGAGACCCATTATTATATACGGTCTTTGATTACACTGGATAGATACACCGGCAGCTACAATTATTATTACTATTAGGCCTATCCTAGACGTCCTAGACTGCGCACTCGGATAACACAACACTCCCAATTAATCTTCCGTAAAACTGTCTTTACTTTACTAGGCCTAAATCAGGATGTAGATCCTACCAGATCTAGATATCTAGTCCCGGTTCACAATGAAAAGCGTCATTATTTTGAGTCAATTTGGAGCCAAATGAAATGAAGGATTCCACACTCAGTTAACTCTGATCTTATCAAAAATATATATTATATAGCTATTTATATGAGTGTCTGGTGTCATATAATGTCAGAGCCCGTGTGTATGCCTTTTATATGGGTGCCCATTGTGCAAGAACCAGTCACTTCAATTTCATCACACCGGTGCAGTCAAGACGTCACAGTCATCTTATCCCACCCCAAATTTACAAGGTTGAATGGAGACGGTCATTTAGCCACACACTTGCAAACATCAAACTCAAACGTGCATTTTCGTGGCAATTTTAATCGCAAGTCACGATTATGGGGGAGGATTGGGTGGGGTTGAGTGTGGAAAGGGTAGGGGGATGCGAGTCGTCGTGCCTACCTGATCAGCTGAACCGTTCATAAACTGGGTGAGTTTTGTCGAGTTGTTTTTATTGGTTTGGGGGGGGGGGGAGGGCAGGGGCAGTTTTAAGCTTACATACTTACATAAAATTGCTTTAAAACAAGAGGGCACCATCCGACAACAAACGTGCCCGAATTAGGTATGTATAGAATAAAGACTGCAGGCACTGATCTTATAAAACTCTATCTATGACAATTTTGGAGAGACAAGCGAAATCATTTCGTCCCCTAATAATTGTGGTGTGACGAGATATGACCATATACTAGCTGAGTATCCGGCTTTGCTCTCTCGGGGTCGACGTCTTGGCGTCGCTGCTCCTACTGGTCTACGCCTCGGAGGCATTTTACATCTACATTGCAGTCTCTAGCCTAGCCACACCTGGCAGTTCTATCTATACTGTTGCTTTAGCTTAGGTCTGCCTTGATTAACTCCTCTCTTGATCTACATTGCTTTAGTGTATTGCTGTCTAGCTCTTCACAATCACAAAGCATGGGTTTCGCCTTACACCATCACAAAAAGCATTAAGAAAATAAATACAGTGGAAACCTAATATAACAAAGATGGTGGGGCCAGAGAAAAGGTCCTGTTATATCCGATCCCTGTTAATTAAATCAGAAATGCAAGGGAAGTAAGCATTTGTGGACTAATCCAGCTGTATTAATTCATGGGTAGTTCCCTTGCACGAACAGGGTTTTGGCCATTGGCAGGCCTGCGCACAACACATTACGCGTGCGTGTAGCCCAAGAAGAAAGGAAGAAAGAGCGCACTGTTCAACTCGCTGAAATAGATGCCTAAATCTACTTTGAATTTCATAATGGCAGTTTTGCCTTGAGTTTTTTTAATCATATAAACTGTTTGGTATTTATTTCGACTGGTTTTTGTTCACATTTTGAATATAGTGAGTTGGGAAATAAGATTTTAATGAACGGAAAGCGGTAGTGAGTTGAACATGTTCAGTGACATGATGATGTAGATATCTAGATCTAGATCTAGATATCTAGATCTAAATCTAGGAGTTTACGAAACGGTAGAAGTACATTAGATATTACAGTTTAAAAACGACAGAACAGCCAGTGGTGCTCTGCAATGAACTGTTCTCTAACAGAATATACAATAGATTGGATATTTTTTAAACTGAAGATACGGTCCGAGGTGCCAGACGAGGGTGAAGACAGGATCTGCTGAGCAAGTCACCAGAATGTCTCTTTTCTGAGACAGTTCTCTGCTCTGAGTCTTGGGTACTTTGCGGACTCTCAGTTTCTTGGTGCTAAGGCAAACCAAATGAAGGTGCAATGCAGCCATACCTGTGTTATTCAAAGTTCCCAATCCCCGTACTCTAGAAAGAAACAAACCACCCCAAAAGGACTTACGATGCTAACGAAAGACTCATGCTCTTTTACAACGTGGAAATCCCTCAATCTCAAACATCATTTTCACAAGTAAATTTTTCTTTTAAAAAAATCTTGTTCATTTATCTAGCCAAGAATAAGCTATAAATTTGTTAAAAGTATGTGTATATATACTGTATAATAGAAGCGAAACCTCATCACATTGTGTTTGTTAACAAGGTAGGCCCTAAGTAATATATATAGGCGCCTATACTTATACTACAGCCTACGTTTTAAAACAAAATTGAATTTCATTTGGAAATCAAAATAAAACAAAGTGATACACATCATGCAGAATGGAGACTCTTATGTCACTGGAAAGGCTAACTGGGGTAAGCTGTCAAATCCATGGTTCTGGAATGCTTAGGTTATAATTATTAGTACATGTAGTATCACATCAAAGAATGAACAACAATAAAAAGAACAACAATATTAGACTCTATGACTCTGAGTATGAGAACCCTTCAATAGAGTAGACCTACTGTTAATTAGAGAAAAGCATTATAACATTGAGAGGAAGAAAAACTCAACAAATCCTTTTCTTAGTGGCCACTATAATCTAGATCTATAAACTTTGTTGTCTATACTGTGCCATTGAATGTGATGCATGTGTGTCTGTTGTTCGTGTTATTTATATAAATGCCACTCATAATAATGTGTTGATTAAATCATCACACCATTCTTCACAAATAGTATAATTCTATGACTTGAAAGATTATGTTTTTGCAGCTGTTGTAGCTCATGTTCTGGTCCACAATTAAGTTGCTGCTAGGATGGCATTCCTCTGCCAAGTAAATCGGTTTCTGCCACATCCCTTTTCATAGCAAGTTTGACAGTTTCTTCAATGCTTCACTACAAATACAAACAAGTCATCTGCAATTTACAAGTATTGCATCAAACCAACTTCACCCCACATTCCCCTCTTGAAATATAACATTGGTTGGTTGAAACAATTTGAAATATGGCAATGAACCCCCCCCCCCCCCAAATAAACAAAAAAACCAAAACAACAACAAACAAACAGAAAAAAATCACTCCAAAAACCCTACCTAGCATTAATAAAGACTGGATACAAATAATCCAAGCCCTTTTGATTCTGGTCAAGGAAACTGAAAGGGTGGTGGTAAGTATTTATTCAGCAACATATATGTTAAATCTGTAAACCTTTTTGCAGCTATCAAAGGAAAAAAACAGTCACTAGAGACAATCCTGCCCTGACCCCCAAGATTTTTGCACATGCTTTTCACCTAATAATGGTAAATAAAGTCCTCTAACCAGTCCTGGTATGAACTGTAAAGATGACATTGACGTGTAGAATTCTGTGCATTGACCACTTCCTTTCAGTTTTGCTTCCAGGTAGTTGGGCCAATAACTCAAAACATTGCACCACCTAAGTGTGCTCATAATATAAAGTCCAAAAAGAGGAGCAGCCACCAATGACTAACCTCATCGAGTCACTGAAAGTAGAGTACCTGGTGCAGTTTGAAAATGTTGTCACCTACAGCAGTGGGTACTTTCTTGGAAAGTGTCTCCAGTCATATGGGGCAATTCTAAGACTTTGAGAAAAAGGAGAATCTAGATCTAATTGCCCCACAAAAGTGAAGGCTTTCTAAAGCCATATTTCCTTTTGCTTGTACGCCCGATCAGAAGCTGTGGGACTGTTTGAAGCTATTCAAGCTTATTTAATTAATTGGGGAAACGAAACTTAATATTGTGTCGATGGGGGCTTAAGAACACACCATTTGTTTAATAAAGAAACTATAAACACCAGACAACATTTCAAAACAAAGCTACTGCCCCCGCCCCCCCCCCCCCCCACAACCCACCCGATGCAGTCAGTGATTGAAAATCTAAGACTGCCACTGCTGCTAGTGCTAGAGTCCAACTGTTGACTAGGATCTAGAGTCTAGATCTAGATCTAGATAAACTAGGCCTACACAGCGAGCTGTTCCCAAATGTCAGAATAAATTATCATGAACTGAAGTTAAGAAACAATGGCACTCCTGTACAATAGCGGTCCGGTTTGCACTAAATCACGCAAGGCCTAAGTGCCCGGTGTTTCTTATGACTTATTTAGATCTAGATTCTAGATCTAGACCTAGATTATAGATATATAGATATCTATATATAAGATTCTAGATCTAGACCTAGAAATCTAGATCTAGATTCTATATCTAAACTGAATTAAAATTATAGATCTAGATCTATAATATATCTAGATCTAGAAATAGATCATATAGGCTATCTATAGAATCTAGATATCTAGATCTAGAATCTAGATCTAGATCTAGATCTAGATATCTAGAAATCTAGATATCTAGAAATCTAGATCTAGATTCTAGATTCACTGCCACATGACAATAATAATGGCCGTCATGTAAACATTAAACGGGACCATATAATTGTACAGGTGCACCGAAAAAGAAGCCATTGAAACGAGCACAGAAGCTTAAGTAGATCTAATCTAGATCTAGATCTATGTCTACTGTTGATATGATAGTATGAATAAAGTTGCATGATAGTGTGTCTCCGCCAATTCACAGGCAAGTAGCCTAGTCAAGAGTCGCCCTTCGGTCATTCGCCAACCACTAGGGCATTCTAGATCTACTTTCCGAACTGCACTCTTGGATGGGTGCACAACAAAATCTAGATCTAATCTAAATCTAGATCTAGATCCTGGCGTTTCTAGATTTAGATAGGCTACGTTTATTAATTAAATACTCTCTCTGGGCTAAAATATATAATTTTAGTAGTAGTAGGCCTAAGCTAGACATACCGCCCGAGATGATCAGTAGCCTTGCATTGTAACCAATGTAAACTATCGTCAGCCCAGCGAGTTATACGCGCATCTGGCAAAGTAGGAGGGGCCTGCGCTTGTCACATGACGTAAAGAAGAGTTGTCCCGTCTTGTCTTACTGAGTCTTGGGTGTAGCTAGGCTAAGGACGAGAAGACCGAAGTCTGCAGCACGCCGCAGCCCTTTAATTCTTGCTTCACCCGATGAGTGTGCTTGCCTGCAGAGTAGCGTGGCTTGCGTGGGCTTGTTCAATCACTACGTTATTCTCTCTCTCTCTCTCTCTCTCTCTCTCTCCCTCCCTCCCTTTCCCCTTCTCTATGTCTCTGTATCTCTCTGTCTCCGTATCTCTCTGTCTCTGTATCTCTGTCTGTCTCTCTGTCTCTCTCTCCCTCCCTCCCTCCCTTCTCTCTGTCTCTGTATCTGTATCTCTCTGTCTCTGTATCTCTGTGTCTCTCTCTCTCCCTCCCTCCCTTCCCCCTTCTCTCTGTCTCTCTGTCTCTCTCTCTCTGTCTTTATCTCTCTCTCTCTCTCTTTGTCTCTCTCTGTCTTTATCTCTCTCTCTCCTTACTTTTTGCTTTTATACACTGTTAACAAGCCTTTGCCCTGCTATACCGACTGGGCTCCGATGATGCCCTGTTATTGCCGATAATTTTTAATAGAGGCAAAGAGTAGGAAAAAACCCAGTTAATTTATATATTTTTTAAACCCTGTTATTACTGATTCCCACCTTTGCCCCCCAAACTTTGCTTGGCACTTCTACAGGCTAGCGACTAAACAAATTTTTTTTTTTTAAATCTTGACCCTGTAATAAAAAAGTTTTTCTCTTTGGGCCCTGTATTAAAAACAGCTCTTTGGATGCATACACAGGATCACGTCTCCACGTACAACAGGTGAGTCTCGAATATTACTCACTACGTCTCTTGAATCGTGTTGCTTAAGCGAACGTTAAAGAGCAGTAATGAATTCCGTTGAGAAGGAGAGCTACTCAGATTTGTTTCGTTTCTCAGTAGAATAACCACAAAGGCCAAAGAAGGACGGGAACTTTTTGTCAAATATATATTTTTCTAAATTCAGGAAATGAATAAATAAAAAATCGGGCTCCGCCATGTGGACCTATCTATCTTTTTGCAGGCCAACACATTAACCTCTAGGCCATGAGAGCCCCCTAAAAAAGTATATGACCCCCCAGTATTATGTGTGCAATATACAGCCAAGATCTTCGGAAATTATATGACCTAATTGTGTTGCAAGTGACATAAAATTGTACTAAAAACAAAAACAAAAACAAACAAAAACAGACATTTGTACCTGTACAAGAATCAAGCACAGACAACACTGTAATTTGATTAAGAGCCAGACAGGGTACCCCTCACTCAAAGTGTTTATTGAAAAACCATGATTGATATGCCAACACAGATCGACTAAAATAAAATGCGCATTTGTATCACATAAGTACTTTGCAGTTACAGTTACAAGTCGATCATGAGACAAAAGAAAAAACTATTATCAGCTAAACCAATTAATGTAAATCAAAATTTTCAGCAAAGTGACAGTTTGTCACACTCAGCTGTTTTGAAGTATATAAGGCCAATGCAAAACCTCAATTTTGAAATATACGTGTTTCTAAATCCCAACCTTAAAATTAATTACTAAAGTTTGGAACCAAAGAAGCTAGAGTGATGCTGTTTTCATCTATCTGTAAGGCTTAAAGATTTGAACAGGTTTTGAATTTGACACCCACATTGTCAAAATACAACATTATGTGACTCATTTTGTTGTGTTGCGACACAGATGTTCAATGTAAATTTAACCCATACAAAACACTTTGAATCAAAGCATATAACTGGCCACACAACTTTTGTTATAGGTCTACACGTAATCTGTCATTTTCTGGTTAACTTGACCTAAAAAAAGTCTTTAAAAATCTAGATTCATAACGTATGTGAGGCATCGTGCTGAAATCAGGAGCTAGTCAAAATAATGAATTCCAAGAAATCGGCATTTTTCTGCCAGTCTGGAAATTTTTTTCGAATTTTGTCTTTTTGCCTCAACACCATGTATGTCCATTCAAAAACACTTTTATGTGTGGATTTTATTTTTTTAAAAGTTGATTAAAGGCACAAAAAATGTAGATTTGCAGTTTCTAAGCACTCTTAAGCTATGGAAGTCACCAAACTTGGGCGGCCATTTTCTCGCTTATTTACTTCTGAAACCAGGCGACCCCATCTCTTTCAATGGCAAATATCAATAACTCGATATGCCTAAAGATTGACGAGCGGCTGATTCCACTGCGTCGTGACACTATAGCTCTTACCACGCACCAAACAAATCATACGGAAGTTTTATATAAAATAGGGTAGCGATATTTCGACAGCATGCCGTCTGAAAATCGTAGTTGATATTTCCACGGCATGCTGTCTGAACATCGGAAGTGATACCCATACAGTATGCCGTCTTAAGTCTAAAGATCGGAATTGATATTTCAACGGCATAGGCTCTGCTTCAAGTGTATCAATGCAAGAATTGTGTTTGTTTCCAGGCGACGAGTCGGGTGATCATACCTACCACCTGACCCAACCCGACCCGATCCCATCCGCAAATGGGCACCCTACTGTTGGAAAAAAACAGTCTCTCTCCATTTTGCTTGCACAAAATAAATTGTGCATCTCTCACTCTCATTACAATCACACAAAACATTTCATCATTGTCCATAACGCACAAAATGAGAGCAAAGGATTAACATTGTTAACTAAATATACAGGTATCTTAAATTGTATCTATAATATAGTAATTAATGCATTACATATGGAAAAGAGATTATAGGCTTAATTATAAATAGTCCGGATGCTCTGATTGGCTGAATTTATGTGCCGTGGAATTATCACTTCCGATTTTTCGATGGCCTGCCGTATAAATATCCACTTCCTATAAAATATCAAGGTAGATTATAATAATGTGAGTATTATAGTAAAAAAATGGACAAATCTTTGCAACAACTGAATTCCCCAAACTTGCATTTAGCTTAGCACATCTCCTTCCTTGCACCGCAGTAAACATCCCTGCATAAAAAGATCAACAACTTTCATCTATCTTAAAGCCAAACACTGAACCATTTGTATGCACAACAAAGAAGCGAAAATATCGACTGCTTTGAGTAAGACTCCACCATACGCCATTTTGAAAAGTAACTTATATTATAGCAGAGTCTTACACTGGGCAGTCAAAATAAACTTTAGACACCGTATGTAGTGTCTTGAGAGACCGAACCCTTCATTTATCCCATGTAAAAAAATCCATGACTTTTGTACAAAAAGTAAAAATAAAATCAAAATGTCTTAAAGATATGTATAAAATAGCTGTGATAGTGCAGCAGCAGGGAACATGAAATATTGATGAAAGTAAAATTAGATAAAAACCTTATATAGGGAAGGCAGACCCAGCATTGAGGCAAGAAACCTACACACCTGGGACAGAGACAGTACGTGGGAAAAGACAAGCCGCTTTGAAAAAAAGTAGCCAACTATGTATCTAAATATAATATACATATCTGAACACACACACACACCCACACACACACACACACACACACGCCCGCATGTACATACGCGAACGCACAGACAGACACACATACACACACGTGCTCAGGCGCACGCATGCAAACGCATGCCCACACACACTGACACCCATACACACACTCACACATACACACACGCAAAATAAACTGAAAGGTACCCACATGAAAACAGCCTAAACACCATGGCACCCAGGACATCTTAAACACCATAGTAAGTAGTAAAAAAACCCAGGATTTTGTGCTGTGGCATCGTTAGTAAAGTTATCCTGTTAACTGTTAGTTAACATGAAAGAGTGATTCTACAGTATAAGAAAAATTGGAATGGCTGAAAAGTTTTTAAAAATACCGGGTATCAACACAATAAGCAGCTGTTTAGCTTAGTTTCTTTTTAGTATTAGTAAAGATTTTACAACGCTAGCAACTGTATAAGGTCATATGAGCGCCAGAAGATTAGAGGTGTTACAGGAGAGTAACAAACATAAAAAAGAAGAAGGTGAGATAGGAAAGAAGGAGCAAACCAGACCAGAGCACCTACCAACCACCCACTAGCTTAGTTTGGTATGAGGTTTACGGCACATAAAATACAATTTGGTCATGTACATGCCGAAGATTAATAGTATAACAAGAGAGTATCAAACTCAAAAAAAGAAGCTAGAGAGATAAGGACAACAGATGTTTGACAGGAAAGAAGGAACAAACCAAACCAGAACATCAGCCCACCATCCACACAAACAGTTAGTTGTACACACACAAATATATATAATTGTCAGATGCCCAAACAAAGTGGTACGGATATAATATAATATATAGACTAGTGGATTTTGCTAAAACAGAACATGGTTACTCTGAAAATAGTGGTAAACCAAAAGAAACTAGAACCACCGC
>NW_004797550.1:824774-856200 GCF_000002075.1 Aplysia californica
GGAGGACAAGAAGAAGAAGAAAAAGAAGAAGAAAATAGATAAGATAGCATTTATATAGCGCAAACTCCCACTCATCAGCAAGCACAATGCGCTTTACAGTCTACATTATTACCCCAGCAGACCTGACAGCATTCGGAAACAATCTCAACTTCCAGGGAAGCATAGAGCAAGCTGCCTTGATTTGCAGACACTTAAACACTAACTTACTGATAAAATCCTTTGTTGTCTATGGTAAGGTACCGTACCTGTTCGCAGCTGGGTGAAGTGAGGAAAATTCATAAAAAGTGCCTTTCCCAATGACACAACGTCAGACCTGAGGCTCCAACCCCCAAACCAGCTAACTCACGATTACAAATCTGGTAGCCTAACCACTAGACTACTATACTAACACCTCATGAAGAACTAAATAAAGTGTAACAAGGATAGCTCAAATTTGTCAGGACCAGCCTTGGTAGTTCGAGGGATATCTTACAAAGATGATTAAGAAGGGGGGGAAAAAAGGACCTCAGGTACAGTTTGACGGCGGCGTGGTTTCGAGTCTTTTGTATTCGACCTATCCGTGTTATACTGTAGAAGGAAATAGACAGGAAGACCCAAAACTGTAGGAACCAGGAGGACCTGCGGAGAGCGGCAGCCTTCACACTAGATGTTGGGATGTCTTAATTAATTTCATTCAGAGATGAACTAGAAAAAACAAGGTGTCATCACTTTACCTATCTAGTGGTGTCATCCTCATTTTTATTGATATTTGAAGTTATTGCTACACTTGATTTTTAAGGTCACCAAATCCTATCTGTCTACTGATGTCTAGTATCATCATAGGGGGCTCTCGTGGCCTACAGGTTAAGGTGATTGCATCTCATTCAATAGGTCCCTGGTTAGAATCCGAATAGCAACGGACAAATTTTTTTCTCTAAAATTTCTCCTTTCACATCCTTTCCTGCTCTCAAATAATCTGTTTTCGTCTCTACTTTCTGCAACCACCCGCTCACCTCCTTTGCACCCTCCTCTGGGCTCCTGACTCTTTCTGCAGCCTTTCTACTGCTACTCCTTACTTCCTGCTTACTGCTGTCTTTCAGCCACACTCTTGATTTTAAGGTATGTAAGATCTATCACCTAGCCTTCTCGGATCATGGCAAAAAATCTAGGAGGTCTGGAGTGAAAGTTGCAAACGTTAAAGATCCCTTGGTATTCCAAAATCGATAAGAGTAGGCTTCGGCCGCAATCCAGGCAAAATTCAAAATTTACTACCAACTGGAAATGTTTAATGTGTCCAGTGCCGCTCATATGATATTATGCAGTTGCGAGCGCTGTAAAACACTTTCCCCCCCCCCCCAAACCCCCATCTAAAAAACATCTATCGTCCTTTTCTCTCCTACTATTTTGTTTGTTTGTTACACTCTAGTAACATCTCTATCTCCTGCACAGGAGGTTGGAGGGCGTCAATGGCAGGTCCTACTTCTTTACTTTCCCTCTCTTGCTTCTAGCTCTGTCTGTCTTACTTTTCCTCAGCACTAAATGCCAATTTTTGGGCACATGGCATTTATTGATATGTTACATATTATTGTCAACTTATTTTTCTCTTCATATTGAATTTTTTTTATTAAAGTAGTGTATGATTTAGATTAACTACAAGTAGATCTATGTGTTTTTACCATTTCTGTAAAGGCACAGAAAAATTTTCCACTCTAGGACAATAAAGTATCATGTTATCTTATCTTATCTTATCCTATCCTACCTTATCTCATCTCATCCTATCCTATCTCATTCTACTCTATCTGATCTTATTTTTCTTATGTGTTTCTCTTCACTCAAACAGACAAACATAATCTTCTGCACTTTTACAACCTGATTGCGTTATTGTAAGCATTGTGAACCTCTTAACTAAAACTAAAACTAAAAACTAAATAGCTTGATCACACTAACCTGTCCTGGTCTCACACACTTCAATGAGGCCACACACACTTGTAGGGCTGGGACTTGGGGGCTGGCAGGCAACGACCAAGCTTCTCACAACCTTGAGGTGCCCAGTTCTATACAAGGAAACAACAGATCACTTTGACTGACCGCTCTATGCAAAGCGTAGGGATCCGATTAATTAGTAAATTTCCTCTTTGGAAAGTGGTGGCACAGAGTTGCCCACATCGTATGGATACGATAGTAAAATACGACGTACGGATAGGGTTCATTTTAGGAAGAGTTTTACAACACTTGCAATACAATAAGGTTATAATATATGTGCCGAACAGTACAGGTGCTTCAAATGAGTAACAAACACAAAAAAAGGATGGGAATAGATAATGGATGTTTGTTAGGAAAGAAGAAGAAAACCACACTAGAGCTTCTGCCAACCACCCACAAACAACAGACAATATCTAACATTAGATAATAGAGAACACATGTAAGCTCTGAGGAGGGTTGAAGGGGTGGGAACAAAAGGTGGGATGAGGAGAATTTGCTTTTAATCCAAAAGGCTGTCCCTGTAGTTTTATGAAAAAAAATTTCTGAAATTATGCAAACTAGGCCCAAAAAATGTGAAATTATGCGATTCTGTTAATTTTAACAAAGAAAGAACAGGAAAATAATAAGAAATTATGCAAAAGATGATCAAATTTTGGTAAATTATGCGGTGTGCATAAAACCACGGGGACAGAAAAGGCACAAAAGAAAGTGACCACTAGGCTGCTGTATGAACGGTTACAGTTGATGATGAATGTGATCAGGAAAGGGATAACAAGATGACATGACCAATTCCAATGTGCAAAGTCACATTTATCTCTCCCACTGAACAAGGCCAGAGGACCACTACCAGTCTACAAACAAACAGTCTCATGATCACTGTACAAAGTCACATGACCACTCTTACTTCACAAGACAAGTCAAACACTCTCTCTAAATAAGGTCACATGATCACTGTACAAAGTCACATGACCACTCTTACTTCACAAGACAAGTCAAACACTCTCTCTAAATAAGGTCACATGATCACTGTACAAAGTCACATGACCACTCTTACTTCGCAAGACAAGTCAAACACTCTCTCTAAATAAGGTCACATGATCACTGTACAAAGTCACATGACCACTCTTACTTCACAAGACAAGTCAAACACTCTCTCTAAATAAGGTCACATGATCACGTACATAGTCACATGACCACTCTTACTTCACAAGACAAGTCAAACACTATCTCTAAATAAGGTCACATGATCACTGTACAAAGTCACATGACCACTCTTACTTCACAAGACAAGTCAAACACTCTCTCTAAATAAGGTCACATGATCACTGTACAAAGTCACATGACCTCTCTTACTTCACAAGAAAAGTCAAATACTCTCTCTAAATAAGGTCACATGATCACTGTACAAAGTCACATGACCACTCTTACTTCGCAAGACAAGACAAATACTCTCTCTAAATAAGGTCACATGGTCACCGTACAAAGTCACAAGATGAAATCCACTTAAAAGGGTCAAATGATCATGGTAGAAGGTCACATGACCACTCCTACTACACCAGACAAGCTGAATACTCTTTAGTTTTTGGTTTTAGTAAGAGTTTCGCGGCCCTTGCAACACAATAAGGTCATATAAGAGCCGAAGATTAGTTATAAGTACCCCAAAAAAGAAGGAGAGATCAGGATGATAGATGTTTGACGGGAAAGAAGGAGCAAATCACACCTGAGCATCCGCCAACCACCAGCTGACTACTCCTACTACTTCACAAGACAAGACGAACACTCTCTCTAAACAAACATCTGTCGTCCTTATCTGATCTCTCCTCCTCCTTTTTTGTTTTTCTTACTCTCCTGTAACACCTCTAATCGTCGGCATTTGTATGACCTTATTGTGTCGCAAGCGCTTTAACCCTTGGAGCTCTGACCTCCTGAGGCTACCGTGCCCCTCTGCCTGAGCCACTGAGCAATATCTTACTAACATTCATATGATCGTCAGAATCATATTCCATCCCACTTAACTCAAGGTAGTCCTTGTCATTACAAGCATCTAATTCAGAAAGACCTTCAAAATAATCAATAACGTCATGTGTAGCGAAAGCTGTTTTCCATACGCATTTTGTCTCAGGCGGGCCGGGTTGGGGATGGGTCTCGCTTACCGCTGTACCGGTGGCTACGCATACAGACATTTTTATGTGATGCGCCAGCGCCACCAGTATACCAGTGGAAAGGGATCAGAGGGTTACATAAACTGTCCCCGCGGTTTTATGGAAAAAACAAAATCTGAAATTATTCAAACTGAGCCCAAAAAATGTGAAATTATGCGATTCTGTTCATTTTAACAAAGAATAATAAAGGAAACTAATCAGAAATTATGCAAAAAATGATGAAACTTTGCTAAATTATGCGGGGTGCATAAAACCCCGGGGACAGAATAAAACTCTATCTTACAAAAACTGCAATCTCTATCCAAACAAGGTCACGAGGTTACCCACCATGACAGCTGAGTCACACCAGTTGAGCTGAGGGACGCCAGGTTTGAGTCCAGACAGGTGTTTGCTCACCGCCTCAAGGATGGCCGGCATCTCTTTTCTGTAGACCGAACTGTGAGGCCTGGGGAGGGAAGTGTTTGGGGGGGGGGGGTTAGTTTTCGTTAGATCTAGTAAACATGCAAACATTTTACGGCACCTGCAACATAATTAGGTCATAATATAAGTGTCGAACATTAGAGGTGTTACCAGTGAATTTGTGTAGATCTAAACATTTTATGGCATTTGCAACACAATTACGTCATGAGTGCCGAATATTAGAGGTGTTACAAGTGAGTTCGAGTAAGCCTTTTTTTACGGCAGTTGCAACACAATAAGGTCATATATAAGTGTCGAATATTAGAGGTGTTACAAGTGAATTTGAGTAAGCATTTTATGGCATTTGCAACACAATTAAGTCATATCATCAATCATTAATGCCTTTCACCCCAGGCAGGGTATAGGCCACATACAAGCTCCTTCCATTTATCTCTATCCTGGGCCATCCTTCCTAGCTCGTTCCAAGTGATCTTCATCTCTCTCATGTCCCTTTCCACACATCTCCTCTATGTCTCTCGTGGCCTACCCCTGCCTCGTGCTCCCTGTGGGTTCCATTGCAGTGACTGTCTTGTGATGTTTTCGCTGGCTTTCTGATGGTGTGTCCCATCCAACGCCACTTTCATCCTTTTGTCCTGTTCTTTCCCATTGCACTTCATTTCTTATTCTATCCTGCCACTTAATTCTTAGGATACTCCTCATACATCTGTTGATGAAAGTCTGGACTTTATTCAGCAGAATTAAGTCATATGAATGCCGAATATTAGAGGTGTTACAACAGAGTAACAAACATAAAAAAGAAGGAGGGGAGATAAGGACGTTGGGTGGTAGTTGGGGCTATACAACAGAGGAACACCGTTGAACCGCCAGCCCCGCTGTTCTGCCAACTTTATGCCAGTCGCAAGGGAGGCGGTATAGCAAGGTTTGACTGTACAACGTTATAGGTAAATGTACGAACTTTCCACGACATTCGTTAAGATATGATAAGATATGACAAGATAAGATAAGATAAGATAAGAAAAAAGGGAAATTTTTCTTGGCTGTGCAGGACCATAACACACTTGCAGGTATACATAACAATTGAACTATATCACTCTCATTAAAATTCAATATTAAGAGAAAAGTAAAGCTGACAAAAATATACATATCACATCAGATGCATCATTCAATCACATGTAGGAATTTAAGTACAAGACTTTTAGAATTATATATATAGATACATACTCGAAAAAACAATACACATTGATATTTATTCTAAGGGTGACCTTATTTAGGCCACCTATGGCCTAAATAAGCTAAACCCCCCTCCCTTACCTTATTTGGGCCACAGGTGGCCTAAATAAGCTAAACCCCCCTCCTTTACCTTATTTAGGCCACACCTGTGGCCTGAATAAGCTAAACCCCCCTCCCTTACCTTATTTAGGCCACACCTGTGGCCTAAATAAGCTAAACCCCCCTCCCTTACCTTATTTAGGCCACATATGTAGTCAAAATAACCAAAACAATGTAAAGCATTGTTTTCTTTACAAGTTACGTTATTATCTCTTTAAAACTCTTCACATCCATTTTCCTTCACAGCCGTATCGTACATGACATGTGATGTAGAATCAATTTAAGGTCCTTGGAAAGGTGACCAGAAAATAACAAAATTATTTTATGATCTTCACTTGCACTTGCAATTTTTTGGACAAATTAAAGTCTACCTAATTATTTTTTTCCCTCCTTTTTCTTCACTATAAATGACAACTAGCATGTATTGTTTTCAGTTATTATCAAGAAAGTGGATAGGCGGACTACGGGGTCTATCTAGCCAAAAGGATAGGTGGACCCCGGGGTCTACCTAACAAAATGTTAGGTTTTAAGATGTGAACCCCGGAGTCAGCGTAGTGAAATAAGTAGATCTAGGTTTAACTAAGGATCGGTGGACCCCGGGGTCAACATAATGAAATAAGTAGATCTAAGTTTATTTTATAATAGGACTGGCGGAGCCCGTGGTCAAAGTAGTGAAATTATAAGTAGATATAGGTTTAATTAAGGATTGAAGAACCACGGGGTCAATGTAGTGAAATCAGTAGATCTAGGTTTAATTAAGGATTGGTGGACCCTGGGGTCAATGTAGTGAAATCAGTAGATCTAGGTTTAATTAAGGATTGGTGGACCCTGGGGTCAATGTAGTGAAATAAGTACATGTAGATAGATCTAGGTTTAATTTTAAGGATTGGTGGACCCTGGAGTCAACGTAGTGAAATAGGTAGGTTTAAGGTGAACCCCAGGGTCTACCTAACGAAACACTAGTTAGGTTTTAGAATAGGTGGATCCTGCGGTCACCGTAGTAAAATAAGTAGGTTTAATCAAGGTGTCCCGGGGGTCCACCAATCCTTAATTAAACCTTCTTAATCCTCTATGGCCTTGGTGACTCCGGGTTCCACCAATCTTTAAAGAAACCTACTTATTTCACTGCGGTGACCCCAGGGTCCACCTGTCCTAAAACCTAGTACCAATCCTTACTTAAACCAAACCTTATTTCACTACGGTGACTCCGGGGTCCACATCCTAAAACCTAGTATTTCGCTATGCAGACCCCGGAGTCCACCTATCCTCTACAGGACTATACTATTATTATCAATTTGCAATTTTCATTGATTAGCATTTTTGTTTAAATATAATATTGAATCAGAGTGCAGGGGAGACCGAGGCGCCCGGTCGATTCGGTGGTCGGCTTTTGTAAATCTATGCATTTTTTACGGAAAGCTGTATTACCTAACCCTATTACTAGATCTATTAGTGTTGTGAAAACTTCAACCTCTACAGCTCAGGCGTCAAAAGATGCTGGTAAATAATAATAGATCTACGTCCTGAAGTTTCATAATTTATTTTTATACAGAATAACACAGTACACAGTCAGTAGTTTTTATTTCATCGAGTTATAAAAATGGCCTTCGTATAAAAATTGCCTTGTTTTCAGAAGCAAGTTTTTATAGTTCTAGTTCTACCTAATCGATTTTCATGCGAATTCAACCATTTTGATGATCTTTCTTTTCCTTTTAAAAAGATGTAGATCTAGGCCTGTCGGATGTGGCAGTGCGAATAGCACTGAGTTGTTTAGATCTAGATCTAGATCTAGACCCATCAAAACACGAGGCTTCGTGGCCGATCACAAAAGTCTACAGGGCTTATCGAGGCCGATTCGCCCTGCCGCGAGCACGTTCACTAAACTGCCTACTAGATAGAATCTACTACCAAATATTCTCTACACGATCTTTGCTACTACTACTACTAGGCCTACTAGCCTACATGTACTACTACGAGACAGTACAAGAGAGTGTCACTCAGGCAAAGATAGTGTAACTTTGACTCAGCCACGTAGTATACACACTTTTTATACCCCAAATTTTACCCGAAAGTCCATTCGGAGGATTTGACCTTTTCACTTGACCAAAGTGTGCCAAAATGGTAGCCTAGCTTTTGCCCCTCCATGAAGGAAAAATCCGGCCCTCATTCAAACTATTGGAATTGAGCAAAATTTTGTGTTTTGTGCTTTGTTCTTTACAATATTCATTATGGTTATGATTTATAAGTTGTACACTGAGGCAAAACCATACTAAATGAGAAAGGGGCACCATTATGAAAGTGGAATGAACTCAGTTGCCTGAAAAGGGTAGTTTGAACGTGTGGCCTAAATAAGCTAAACCCCCCTCCCTTACCTTATTTAGGCCACAGTCCACTGTGGCCTAAATAAGCTAAAACCCCCTCCCTTACCTTATTTAGGCCATATGTGGCCTAAATAAGCACTCCCTTATTCTAACAGTAGTCAGATACTAGATGGTAAGAAATTTACTTTTGTATCTTTCTTTCTTTTTGTTTTTATGCTTGTTTGTTTGTTTGAGTAAAGAGAAGTCCATCGACAAAATAATGGTTATATAGTTCTGGAAAAAAGTAAGAGAGACAGACAGAAATAACAGAGGGAAAGTAAAGAAGTAGGACCTACCAGAGGCGCCCTCTAACCACACACTCTCTGTTTTTAGATTTAGAGGTATCGTACCAAGGCTAAAACAGCACCTGGACATGGATGGCTGATGCCTCTCAAAATAAATTATTAGTTTTAGAAAGAGTTTTACCGCACTTGGAACACAATAAGGTCATATAAGTGCCGAAGAATAGATGTGTTACAAGAGAGTAACAAACACAAAAAAGGAGCAGGAGAGATAAGGATGATAGCAGATGTTTGATAGGAAAGAAGGATCAACCACACCAGAGCACCCGCCAACCATCCACAAATAAATTATTGGTGGTCAAGGTACCGTACTCACTTGATGATGTACTTCTCCCCCGGGTCGGCCCCGAGGTCAATCAAAAGTGGACTGTCCGTGTGGTTGGTCTGCTTGTGAGTGGTCAGTCCTTCCACATTCTCCCCGGGACAGAAGTCGATGCCCTGAGGATGCAACGCAACCACAACAGATAGTAATTTTTTTAGTTTTAGTAAGAGTTCTACGGCATTTGCAACACATTACAATAGTGTCCTTTACGCATGACATCAAGGCTTCTGCCACGTTGACCCGGCAGAGAGTTTAATTTAGTTTTAGTAAGTGTTTTACAGCATTTGCAACACATTAGATCATGTAAGTGCTGAAGAATAGAGGTGTTACAAGAGAGTAAAAAACACAAAAAGGAAGGAGGAGAGATAATATGACGATTGATGTTTGATAGGAAAGAAGGAGCAAACAACACGAGAGAACCCGCTAACCTCAATAGTCTACATTACAACTTAATTCACAAGTACAGATGTTTTAAACTCCTACAATCGCCTTGTTTTAGTAAAAGTTTCACGACACTTGTAACCCAATTCCGCAATATAAGTGCCAAAGATTAGAGGTGTTACAAGAGAGTAACAAACAACAAAAGAGCAGGAGGAGAGTTTTTTACTATTTTTTCGTTTTGTAAGCGTTTTACGGCGCTTGCAAGTGCATAAGGTCATATGAGTGCGCCATTTAAAGATGTCTGATAGGAAAGAAGGAGCAAATTACAACAGAGCACCCGCCAAGCAACCAAAACAGTCCACATTATAACTTCATTAACCCTTTCAGTGCTGAAGCTTCAGACAAAGAACATAACACACAAGACTCAGACAAAACATGTAGCCTACAGATGTTTTAAACTAACCATCGCTTTGTTTTAGTAAGAGTTTTATGACACTTGCAACCCAATTAGGTCATACAAGACTGTTGTTACAAGAGACTAGCAAACAACAAAAAGAAGGAGAGAGTTAATGATTTAAAAAATGTTTTTTGATAAGTGTTTTACAGCATTCGCAACCGCATAAGGTCAAAAGAGCGGAATGATTTAAAGATGTTTGATAGAAAAGAAGGAGCAAATCATACCAGAGCACCCACCAACCACCCAGAACAGTTCTCATTATAACTTAAATAACCCTTTCTGAGCTGAAGCTTCAAACTAAGAACATAACACATAAGACTCAGACATCACATATGTATGCCTACACACGTACAGATTTTTTACACTACTACAATCCCCTCATTTTAGTAAGAGACATACAGCATTTGCAACACCATTAGGTCACACAAGTGTCAAAGATCAGAGGTGTTACAAGAGAGTAACAAAGGCAAAACTGAAGGAGAGACAATGCAATTTTGAGTGGAAAGAAGGAGCATGCCAAACCAGAGAGAGTGAGGAAGTGATAAATGTATTGGTGCATTGTGTATTGATCTTTGTTTTATCAGCTGTTTTCTGTGTCAACGTTGTAGCCATCTGCTCTTTGATTTTATCATTTTGATGAGTGCCTGATGTTGTCAAAAAGCCACACATATGTGTTTGTGAAAGTAGGTGTGTGTGTGTGTGTGTGTGTGTGTAAGTGTGTGTGTGTGTGTGTGTGTGTGTGTGCGTGTGTGTATGTGTGTGTGTGTATGTGCAAATGTGTGTGTATGTGTGTGTATGTGTGTGTGTGTGTGTAATTTTAAGTGTGTGCACACTGTGTATGTGTGCATGTCTGTGTGTGTGCATGTGTGTGAGTGCATGTGTGTGTATGTGTGTGTATGTATGTGTGTGAGTAATTTTAAGTGTGTGCACACTGTGTATGTGTGCGTGCCTATGTGTGCGTGCATGTGTGTGAGTGCATGTATATGCAATGGCTCACCTTGTGATATTCTTCCAGGCCATTGGTCCAGGTCCAGAGGTGAGCCTTATACTGGCCGAGTCTGGCAGCCATCAGAAGGTCACCGCGGTAGTAGAAGATGGGCCTGGAGGGGAGAAATAGTAATAATAATTAATAGCATTTATATTGCGCATTTCCATTTTTAAAAAAATGCCCAATGCACACTACATCAAAAAAGACATCACATCTTAAAAATTAATCGACATGCGTGTACATAAAACACAGCATTATGATATAATATATAGAATGTCTATACATGTATCATCATCATCCAATGCCAGATCTGTGATAGACATCGGCGATCATGATTTTCCATTCATTCCTTTGCTCGGATGCTCTCAGAAAAGCTACGTTTCCCTGATCTTTCCCTGTTACCCATTTGTTTAGGTTCCCTAAGTATGTTGTTCTGGGCCTACCCCTGCCTCGCTTGCCCTCAAATTTGCCAGTGAGAGCTAGATGTTCCTACATATGTGTAAAAATTTCTATGACAAAAACAATCTCGGAGTGAGGTTGGAAATGTGTTCACCAAAAATATACATGTACAATGCAATAAAAATTCACGAACGGTCGCAATAAAATTGAAACGTGAGTAACTTGAAACTAGAAACATTCATTATAATATTCGTTCTCTTCAAACAGAAAAACATTCTGTTCTCTATCTCTCATAGAGGTTAACTGTGCCCATCATTTTGGAACTTCACGGTGACCGTAAACATGGTTCCTGTAGGGAACGGGATAGAGGGTGCCTACGTTCCTCGTGACTCATTGGAGCAGAGGAAGATAGAACTAACGCTGACATTACTTAAATGCAATCCCACATTATCACTCATCACCACCATTATTTCTAAAATCATCATTGCTCTCAGATCAATGACTTACATCTATAATCCTTGAATCTCAATCCGTAACAGTTACTTGTCATACTAAGTACGCACATAATACACTATTGGACACTATCATACGCACTTTTTTTTACTAATCAGATGGCGTCAATCTCATATAAATGGGCAACGGATTTTTTTTTAAGTCATAAAGAGGTTCCTTAGGTAGTATTGCTGGTGAACTGGTGAAATGGTACAGGTTTAACACTATTAAGTTATTTAAGAGGCGGGATCTCCGAGTTAACTTCCATCTCCGAAAGGACCAAGCCCAAGAGGGAAATTCGTGTAAAGTGCCTTTCCCAAGGACACAAGTCGGACTGAGTTGAGGTTCAAACCCCCGAACATGCAATCTAACAATTACGGGTCCAATAGACTAACCACTAGGCCACCGATGCCACCGTAGTAATTGTGAGCGCCGTAAAACTCTTACTAAACTAAACTAAAAAGGTTCAAAAGTTTGTCCTCTCCAGATCGCGACCACTGTGTAACTTCCATCCATTTATTCTTTTTTTAAAGTCTAAGTAAGTTTTATGGCACTTGCATCAGAAATATGTTTTTAGTTTTAGTTAAAGTTTTACGGCATTTGCAACACAATAAATTCACATAAGTGCCGAAGATTACAGGTGTTACAAGACAGTAACAAACACAAAAAAGAAGGAGGAGAGATAAGGACAAGAGATGCTTGATAGGAAAGGAGCAAACAACACCAGACTGCCCTCCGCCTCCAACCACCCACTAAAACTCCACTCTAACACAACAGCTTCAAGCCATGGGTGTGCTTAGCTGTATGTTAGGTCAGAGATAATTTTTGAGGCATGTTGACAAAATGAGTTTCTTCTCACAATCCACCAATGGAGATATTAACTGAAAATCAACACAGGGGTCAATTTGTAGATTTTTCAAATCATGCTACTTTTTTTTTCAAGTTTAAAGTGCAACATGTTATTAACCATTTCATACTTGTAAATTGTATAAACTCAGTCAATGGATTTGATGTATCTATGTCCTTACGGCTCATATCCGATGAGTATTTCATTTTGTCCAACCTCACAGTGTTGATTTACCTGTCAGTGACGTTGCTGTGCAGTAAGGCGGACCTCAGGCTGATCCCGTCGATGGCTCTGTCAGCCGGGGCGGGGATGGAGGCCAGGTCCAGGAACGTGGAGAAAAAGTCCATCAGGCTTCCTGTCTGCTTGGACACCTGCGGTCAGATAGGTAGATTTGAGTTCTGAGTTCTGAGGTTTGAGTTTTGAGTTTTGAGGTTTGGGTTTGAGTTTGAGGTTTGAGTCTGAGTTTGAGTTAGAGTCTTAGATTGAGTTTTGAGTTTTGAGTTTTGAGTTTGTGTTGGAGTTTTGAGTTTGTGCTTGTGCTTGATTTTGAGTAAGACTTTGAGCTTGAGTTTTGAAGCTTGAGCTGGAGTTGGAGTTGGAGTAAAGAGAAGCATTTCAACCCAATTTAGTTTGGTTTTAGTATGAGTTTATGTTTAAGCACGAGTTTAACAGCACTTGCAACGCAACTAGGTCATATAAGTGCTGAAGATCTGAGGTGTTACACACACACCAACATACACCCACACATACAGATACACACACACACATACAACACACAAACAGACACACACCCACACACACACACACCCTCACACACACTCATACACATCCACACACACTCACATACACACAAACACACAGACACACACTCACACACACACCACCTTCCTGTCCAGGAGAGATATGACCAGGCCACCATGCAATTGTTGGTTCCCATGATTACACACACACAGACACATACACACACATACACACATGCTCACACACCACCTACCTGTCCAGGAGAGATATGACCAGGCCACCACGCAATTGTTGGTTCCCGTGAGCCGCCCTCAAATGTGGTCTGTTTGCCGCACAGGAAAGGACCATTACTCCCGCCTGGAAAAACAAAAGACAGAGACTCAATTTTTGAAAGTCACTAAACTTTGGCGGCCATTTTCTCATTAATTTTACCACTAGCACCAAGTGATCCCCACCTCCTTGGGCATATTTTTTTCAACAAAAGCAAGATAAATAAACAAGCTTTATGACGATATCAATAACTTAATATGGGAGACATTGTGAAATCAGGCACTTGCCAAAATAATGAAATAGATGTAGAAGAAATTGGCATTCTTCCGTTAGTTTGGTTATTTTTATTGAATTTGTGATATCTAGCTCAACACCTTTTACATTCATTTAAAAACATTTCTGAGTGAATTTTACAGAAAAACGTTGATTAAAGGCACAGAAAAATGTAGCCTACATTTTCAGTTTCCAAGGACTCTCAAATTTTGGCAGCCATTTGCTCAATAATTTTCCCTCAGAAACCAGGCAACCCCCACCTCCTTAAATCGCAAATATCTTGACTCCTATTTTAGACAGACGGGTATTTCTTTCATAGAAAGCAAGACAAATCAACCAGCTTTGAGATAATGCTAATTACTCCATATGCCCAAAAATTGACGAGTGCCTGATTCCACCGCATCGTGATGCATATGCTCAAAAATTGACAAACGCCTGATTCCACCGTGTCATGGCACATATGGTAGAGATGATACACTAACAAATATACCTCATTAGCATCACTTTACCCCAACCCTTTAGTGTGTAGTTGTGTGTCGTGAGTCAGTTGCCATAGATGTGTAGTCATGTGGGTGGTGCATCTGTTTTCATTGGTGTGTGGTCGTACATGGTGGACCAGTTCCCACTGATGTGTAGTCGTGAATGGTGCTTCAGTTCCCATAAGTGTGTAGTAATGAATGGTGAGTCAATTTCTATTGATGTGTAGTCGTGTGTGGCAAGTCAGTTTCCATAGGTGTGTAAATGTGTGTTGTTGGTCAGTTCCCATTGGTTTAGTTGTGTGCTTTTGGTCAGTTGTCATAAGAGTGTAGTCGTTAATGGTGAGTCAGTACTCATTAGTGTGTAGTCGTTAATGGTGAGTACTCATTAGTGTGTAATTGTGTGTTGTTGGTCACTTGTCATTAGTGTATAATTGTGTGTTGTTGGTCAGTTGTCAATAGTGTGTAAATGTGTGTTGTTGGTCAGTTGTCATTAGTGTGTAAATGTGTGTTGTTGGATCAGTTCCCATTGGTGTGTAGTTGTGAATGGTAAGTCGATTCCTAATAATGTGCAATTGTGTGTGGAGGGTCAGTTCCCATTAGTGTGTAGTCATGTGGGTGGTGTGTCAATGAACCCCAACCCTTTGGTAGGGTGTAGTCGTGTGCAGGGTGTAGTCATGTGTGGTGGGACAACTCCCATAAAAGTGTGGTCACGTGGAGAGTCCATCCCATAGCTCGTGTACATGTAATGAAAAATGAATGACATCCTCACTCTATGGATAATATTCTATCTTATATCTGTGGACTCGAAAGACACCCACAGAAACTATCTCTTTTTTTTTTGGTAAGGGTTTCACAGCCCTCGCAACTGCATAAGGGAAACTATCTCTTCTAAGATAACCCAATTATAGAAAGCCCACAAAGGGTCAGTCTTTCTTTTTGGTTTTTTTTTTAGTAGAGGTTTTATGGCACTCGCAACTGACTAAGGTTATATGAGCGCCAGAAGATTAGAGGTGTTACAAGAGAGTAACAAACATAAAAAAGAAGAAGGGGAGATAAAGACGATAGATGTTTGATAGGAAAGAAGGAGCAAACCACACCAGAGCACCCGCCAACCACCCACAAAGGGTCAGTCTGCAATGACACGGGTCATGAGATCAGGATGACTGAGTGTAGTAGGTCATACCATTCGTCTTGGCGTACGTTGCTGCGCCATTGTCCGAGGTGAAAAACACTAAAGTGTTCTTGTCCACACCCAACCGCTGCAATGTGGCCAGAATTTCTCCGACACCAGAATCCAGCTCCCGTACCGCATCACCGTACCTGTGAGAGACAAAGTGGCAACAGACAGTATGAGGCAACGGCATTACGCGAAAGACACGAAAAGCACCAAGGGTGCATTGAAATAGATAATGATGCACAGATCTAGATACATTTTAATAAGGACATAGAAACAGGGGATGAAGAATTGATGATTTATTTGAAAGTCAATGACATCACGCGAAAGACACAAAAGGCACTAAAAGGCCATTGAAATAGATAAAGATGCACTGATATGGGGGGACAGAGAAACAGGGGTTGAAGAATTGACGATTTGTTTATTATTTATTATAGTAGAGGGTTTTACGGCGCTCGCAACAGCATAAGGTCATATGAGCGCCAAGGGGTGGGTGTCAACAGAGAAGTCTTTACAGGGAAACAGACTTACTCTGCTCACCTCTCTAGCTTCAACAGCACAAGGTCTGCTTCGACTATCAAGGCACTCGGATATAGCAGGAAGAGTGTGACAAACATGCAAAAGAAGTAGGGGGAAATGACTATAGTAAGGATTAGGAAAGAAAAAGCAGCAGTTCCCTGTTGCAGATCAGGCACAGTTATGAGCGTGACATGATGAATCAGCCCATTTACAATTCTACAGTGCTTGAATGAGAAATGTCCCCCCTTTGGGAATGGCCTAAAGACACTACAGTCAGTGGCACTGCCCCGGGGGGAGGACGATTTGTTTAAAAGCCAAAGACATCACATGAAAGAAACAAGGCACCAAATGTGTATTGAAATAGATAAAGATGCACAAACACAAGGGGGACAGAGAAATAGGGGGCGAAGAACTGATGATTTCTTTGAAAGCCAATCAAGGAACCAAAAGTTCCCTGAAACAGATAAGGATGCACAGATACAGAGAGAGACAAACAGGAGGTGAAGACAAGGAAAGTGTTGGATTGGAACCCACAGGGTAAAAGATCAAGGGGAAGACCATGTGAAACCTGGAGAAAATTCACAGAAATTGATGTACAGAAAAATGGGAAGACATGGAACAGCATCAAGAGGCTAGCCCAGGATAGGGAAAGGTGGAAAGTGTTTATTCAGTCCACGGTGAGAAAGTACTTGTGCGTGGCCTATACCCTGATCCAGGGTGAGAAAGTGTTTGTTCGTGGTCTATATCCTAATCCAGGGTGAGAAAGTGTTTGTTCGTGGCCTATATCCTAATCCTCTCTCTTCTGGCCAGGCACACTGTCGCCGCATACTCCACAGGGCCAGATATCCTAATCCAGGGTGAGAAAGTATTTGTTCGAGGCCTATACCCTAATCCAGGGTGAGAAAGTGTTTGTTTGTGGCCTATATCCTAATCCAGGGTGAGAAAGTATTTGCTCGTGGCCTATACCCTGATCCAGGGTGAGAAAGTGTTTGTTCGTGGTCTATATCCTAATTCAGGGTGAGAAAGTGTTTGTTCGTGGCCTATATCCTAATCCAGGGTGAGAAAGTGTTTGTTCGTGGCCTATACCCAGATCCAGGGTGAGAAAGTGTTTGTTCATGGCCTATATCCTAATCCAGGGTGAGAAAGTATTTGCTCGTGGCCTATACCTTGAACCAGGGTGAGAAAGTGTTTGTTCGTGGCCTATACCCAGATCCAGGGTGAGAAAGTGTTTGTTCGCCATGGCCTATACCTTGATCGAGGGTGAGAAAGTGTTTGTTCGTGGCCTATATCCTGACCCAGAGTGAGAAAGTGAGAAAGGCATGATGATGATCCCAACGTGCAACACAGGTAACACTCACAGCCCTCGCCGCGAGGTGCCCAGGAAATCTCGAGAGGCATAGACAGGTTCGTGTGTCGCGTCCACTGCCCAGTACAGAAAGAAGGGCTGGCCTTTTGTTGTTTGTGCCTCGATGAAACTGGTGGCTTCCTGTGGGGGGAGAGCAAAACAGCGGTCAATGAATCTGACTAGACTTTGTCGTTGTGTTACTGTTCTAGCTATCTTTCTTTCACTCTCTCTCCCTCCCTCCCTCTCTCTCTCTCACACCCCCCTCTCTCTCTCTCTCTCTCTCTCTCTCTTTCCCTCCCTCTCTCTCTCTCTTTCCCTCCCTTCCTCCCTCTCCTTCTTTCTCTTTATCTCTCTCTCCCTCCCTTCCTCCCACTCCTTCTTTCTCTTTCTTTATCTTTCCTCTCTCTCTCCCTCCCTCCTTTCCTCTCTCCCTCCCCCTCTCTCTCTCTCACACACCACATACACACACACACACACACACAAACACATGCAAATAACAATCCTGATCTCTCCTTTTCCCCACTGAGAACTATACCCTCTAACAAACACCAACAAAAAACCCCACCCCAAACAAGACAAAACAATACAAAACAAAACATTACATGTTCGAATGAACCATACTTCATTTCTCAAATAAGACGTATCCATATTGGCCCACTTCCAACACCAGAAATAACAACAATTACACTTTTTTTCCGTAAGAGTTTTATGGCACTTGCAACACAATTAGGTCTTATTATAAGTGCCGAAGATTAGAGGTGTTACAAGGGAGTAACAAACACACAAAAAAAGGAGGGAAGATAAAAACGATAGATGTTTGATAGGAAAGAAGGAGCAAACCACACCAGAGCACCTGCCAACCACCAAACAAGTACACTAAAGAGGCTAAAGATCAGTTCACCTTTATATAGATTTGCGTCAGGTTGGACTCCCCAGTTTTACGATCGATGAGAAAATCTTCGTAATATCTGTAGAGAGATGGAGTTGAAGTAAATGAAAAGAACACTAGCTCCCGATAGCAGATAACAGGCGTTGAGTTCTGGTAAAAAGAAAATGGTGCAATGGTATAGGTCGAACGCCCCTATCAACACTGTTAGGTTATTTAACCCTATTCGTAGGACGCGTTTTACTATCGGATCCATACGACATGGGGAACTCTGTGCCACCACTTTCCAAAGAGGAAATGTACTCGTTAATCCGATCCATACGCTTTGCATAGCAGTCTGTCAAAATGATTTTTTGAGAAATACTGAAAGTTTCAAAGAAATCTTCGCACTAGAAGCATTCTAAAATGTGAAAAATACAACCCCGGGGGTAAAAATGACCCCAGGGAAGAAAGGAAATGGAGCAGACAATAACATAAAAGTCTTCTGAGGAAAAAGTCTTAGTTTTTTTAGCAAAAGTTTTACAGCATTTACTACGCAATAAGGTCATACAGGTGCCGAATATTAAAAATATTACAAGAGAGTAACACACACAAAAAAGGAGGAGTGATAAGGACTATATATATTTGATATGAAAGGAGAAGCACACCACACCAGAGCACCCACCAACCACCCGCCGAAAAAAGGGGATAGAAAGTAACAATAAAAAGGTAGAAAATATGTAGAAACTACTGACAGCATCCCCCAAAACCGAAAGTGTCCCAATGTGGTGAAATTACGCGCTCATCAGTTTTGGAGCTTGTAGAGTATGTATCATCTTAAAGCTTGTTTCTTTGTCTTGCACTTGGCGAAAAAAAATACCTATTTACCTAGAACAGAAGTCAAGATATTAGCGACTGAAAGATTGGGGGTCATCTGGTGTCAGGGGTAAAATTAGTGAGAAAATGGCCGCCAAAATTTGGGGACTTCAAAAGTTTAAGTGTCTGTGGAAACCGAAAATTCACATTTTTTGTGTCTTTGATCAAGTTTTTAAAAAAGTAAAATCTACACACAAATATGTCTTTGAATGGACATAAAAGGTGTTGAGCAAAAAAACAAAAATTTGATTTTAAAAATGCCAAGGGGGAAGATAAATGTTGTTTTCTTTGACTTTTTTATTTTGACAAGCACCTGGTTTCCCCACCAAGACTCACATTAGTGCTACCAAAATAGGTCGCTTTTAAGCACAAGGGGGCTATCCCGAAAAAAGCTGTTTTGAGAAAATCCAAGGTAAAGTTTTTGCCCCTCGTTCCGTTTTATTTAAATACAAGGAGAGTTTTCTCTATAACCAAACAAATATACATACCAATGAAACCAAACTTCTCCTATAGGAGGTAGAGCAATGCCTACTTTTGGTGAAGGTCAAGATTTCCGGAAACCCCCGAAATCTGGGTTAGCCCGCCTGTCCTCAAAAACGGCGACCAATTAACATCTGTGCTATCAACACCGACGACACTTTCGCTCCTCCGTACCTACCTGCCCACCATATCAGCGTCTTTGTACACCGGGATATTTGGCGTTTTCTTATCGTCGAAGGGACCAAAATGACAGTTGGGAGCCCCAAACCACTCGTCAAATCCGTGCTTCAGTGGGTGGTATTGAGGCTGCTGTCCCAGGTGCCTTTAAAAAAATGTGCCAAGGGCTTTGTTTTAGTTTTTATTGTTTTAGTAAGAATTTTATGAACGAAAGATCAATGGGAAGACCACGTTGAACCGAGAGAAGAGAAACAGAAATTGATGTACAAAGGGTACAGAAAAGAGGGACGACATGGATTAACATCAAGAGGCCAGCCCAGGACTGCTTGTGTTGGCTTGCACCCTGATTCAGGGTGAGAAAGGCAATGATGACGATGAAGAGTTATACTGCATTAGCTACGCAATTAGTTAATATAAGTGCCGAAGATTTGAGGTGAAGCAGGAGTAACAAATACAAAACAAAAAAAAAGAGGAGGAGAGATACAAATGATAGATGTTTGATAGGAAAGAAGGAGCAAACCGCACCGGAGCACCCGCCAACCACCCGCCCTCAGGCTCCATATCGTCGGCCTGATGATAAAACCGACTAACCCACAAAATATTTTTTCAAATTTTATTGGCCCTATCGATAGTAAATTGTCCATTTCATATGCTCACTCAAAGACAGATCTGAATTTTGTCTAGAAATGTCTTTAAATCATTAGAAATAAAACCGTATAACCCGGCACCCATCGGATTTTAGCCCGATAATTCCGACTATCCCACCTGCGAGGGAGGGAATGAGGGTTGGCTGTTTTTATCGCGCTAACAATGAGGGACCACTTGCTACGTTACCGACTAACCCCGGCTTTGACTCCTCTCCGGACTTCGTTTGAAATCAGATTCAGACCTGTTAAAGTCCAGAATTTGCTCACATAACCGTGGGAGCTCTCCAAAAAGGAATATTTGTGTAATATTTCCTGTTGGTTTCATTGGGGAGTTATATAGATCTGGTTGTTTCCTCTTTTTTCTTTGTTTTAATGCTGCTGATAACGTTATTAATGACTAAAACTCCCCACTGTTCCCACAGAACTGTTTATCTTGTGACAATTCCCGTATTTGAAATGCATCTTTATGGATTTTGTTTTATATGAAACTATGTTTTCTGTCCGCGTGTTTTTCTTTGTCTTTGTACTCGAAATTCACCGATTGTGAAGGCATTTTCCCCTATTTGGACTACTGTCTCTTCTCCTAATCATTTTTCCTTCACAATTGAATGGACGAAGTAGATAGCATTTCCTCCTTTACTAACTCACTCAAAAAAAAAATAATTGTGGGACCTGTCCAGCACACCGTCTGCCCCCAACGATCGTTGTTTTTTAAAGCGCTTTTTCTTTCTTTTTTTTTCATTTGCTGTGTTTATTGCAGTCCTTACCTTCTGAAACATCTTTTGACTTTCTTTGAAAGTTCATTTCGTTTGCATTTTGAGTAGATTATTTTCTCAGTGTCATAAACTAATGCTTTATCTTTATATCAAACCTTAGCTTACATAACACTATAACATTTAATAAGATGATGCCACTTTTGCTGCGACACCTCTTACCCTCAGCGCAGTGGAAAGCGATCAAAGTGACCAGGCTAATGTCACATCAGCTGATAATACAACACTTATGTCATTTTTGATCTCTGCGAAAAGGACACGGCATGAACACGATTGGAAGGGTAACAAAAGGAAGAGGTTGAAAGAACTGGGGATGCCTCTACCCATGTGAAGGCACGAAGCGAGCAGGATGTGAACTTGACGTCCTTTGCAGTTGTAAACTGGTTGGTACAAAATGCAATGACATCACTGGTCACTCTCTTGAAAAGAAAAGAGAGCCTATATATATGCCACGATAAACATGATAGACAAAAAGAGATCTTACACAGCAAGGGAAAACCCAAGGAGAAATTGCAGCCTTCAATACCAATTACAAGAGTCAATGGTCAAAGAACACCTGTTTGTAAAACAATCTTCAAGAACACCACAGGCCTGACCCACTGGTGAATTTAAAGTGTCTTCTCCGAAAAACAAACAAATAAGAGGTCCACCCTCCTAGAACACATCACGCCCACCATGAGAGAGCCAATGATGACAAGTTGTTCCATAAAGAGGAATTTTTTTATAAACTTTCGAAGATATCCTCCTGTCTACAGATGACAATCCAGAAAACGTCAGATCTGCATCAAGTATACATGGAGAACTTTGCAAAGAGGATGAAAGCCACATTGAGCTATCAAGTGTTCTGCCAAATGTTCAAGAAAAACAATTTGGGTTTACTTTCAACCAAGAAAGACCAGTGCGACATTTGTACAAAGTTCAAATCTGGAAACCTCACAGAAACAGAACACACAGCTCAAATATGAATATGAGGAAAGCTGCAGCTAGACCAGAGAAGGAGACGGACAGGGAGGCTGTGCGTGTCCTTTGTATGGAGATCCAGTGCGTCCTTCTGGCCCCATCCCTAAAGAATTCCACCTTATATAAAACAAAACTGGCTGTACACAATGTTACGACTTAGGATCTTGCCACCAGAGACGCCAGATGATATGTCTGGTATGAAAGTGAAGTTGGTCTGGGCTTCAACAGTTTTCATCATGTCTGACTGACTAACTGATATTGCAAGTGACTGACTTCAACCACTTCATCATCTGCAGTGACTGGCGCAACTACTAAAACAGAAAGCCACCCTGGTGAGTGCAATGGCCTTGCTGGCCAAAGAGCTTGATATCACAGTTGAGCAGAAATTCTCCCCAAGGGCCATACCCAAATGGAAGTGGATTCAGTCCACGGCACTATTGAGCGATCGCTAAAAAACGCACTGATGTACATCCCAATGGACTACGTGAACATCATGCTCAAAGCCCGACGCATCCCCAGGCCCTATGAAGTTATGTACCTGGACCACAGTTTTTTCAAAGATTTCGCAAAGGTCGAAGAGCACTAAACAACCCGTCCAGGTAGAAAAGAAGGCGATCCTACTGTCACTGACTTGCAGGCATCAAAGTACACTCCAGCCTTTAAAATTCAGTACAAGCTGAACTTTGATGATGGATGGCAGGCGCTGCAAGGACCAAGAAAGCTGAACACCATGTGTACGACGGGCTGGACCTCTCTGCAAAGACAGATTGAAGATAACTGCCAACCAGTATAAACATCTACTGGAGTTGAAGGCCGTCGTACCATGATGCTACCACAATTACCATGAAACTTTGCTTCAGTAAGAAGTTTTGAAAGCGAACAAGCCAAATTCGATTATTGTAGAGTCTTTCGAAACAATGGTAACTTTTGTCGTATGGCCTTGTTGTAGCCATAGGACGACACAGAGTGAGACAGACATGCTCTTCTATCGTCGAGAAAACTCAATAAAGTAGTAGTTGTCAAGCCACGCACCTTGGAGAAAGCTGGAGCATTCTTTGGTAATCACAAAGTCTTTTTGTATAATAATGATATCTCATTATGTAACCAACTTCTCCCAAACCATTGCCGAGGTAGCAGAGCTTTTGTGTGGCTTTCTGCTTTCATTTCTTTCTTAGTATTACTTTTTCCCAGGCCTTTGAATGGCCACCCAGTGCCAATAGTACCGTGTCAGACACGGTCATAAATTCTAAAGGCCTACTGTTGCTGCTGCTACTACTGTTGTTTTTGTTGTTGTTGTAGTTGTTGTTTTGTAGTTGTTGCCGTAGCTGCTCTCCCTTACCCTTCCAACCTCCTGTTCTTCTACTTTAAATGTAATTAATATACCCATTGCTGTGTTCTGCTTCTTCTGCTTCTATTAAAGGTTCAACTTTGTGACTGCAGTTTTTGCCCGAATTGACTCCATAGTACTGAAAAGGCAGCAGCTGATAGTATGTTGGTAGCAATAATATAGTCCTCCTCCTCTTCCTTCTTCTTCTTACTCCTCCTCCTCCATCTTTCTCCTCCTCCTCCTCCATATTTCTCCTCCTCCTCCTCCATATTTCTCCTCCTCCTCTTCCTCCTCCTCCTTTTTCTTCTTCTTCTTCTTCTTCTTCTACAAAAGATCTTGACGATTGAAGCAAGTGATCAAATACGTTACCGTCAAGTGTGGCTTGGCTGCACTCAACCAAACTCTAGGCCAGCAGTGGCTTCCTGATAAAACCGGCCAACCCACAAAATTGAGGGTTGGTCGGTTTTATCCAGGAAAATCTGAGCGATATAACCGTCTAACCCACACAGTTTTATTAAAAGCAATTTTTAAAGGCAAAGAAGGTCTACAGATTTTCGGTAAAGTGTTTTTATAGGTGTTTAAAGCATTGATTTATCGCTAGACGCCTTTGTTTTGAAATAAAACAGTTTTTTCCTTCTCCTGTAAAATTTTCCTCGCTGGGGTTAGTGTCGGTTTTATCACAAGGCCGACGATATGAGAATATACACATACAGCTGAGCACAGATAACACGTCCACGGAAAACTCAAAATCACAGATAACTCATACAATTTGCCATTCCCTGAATGATATCTCTTCTTAAATTTTCATTTAATCAATTTGCAAAAATTCATACGCGTCGAACAAAATTGTCAACCTCTGAGGTGTTTTGAGTTATCTGTGCCTGACTGTAATGTGATAAAATGCACACAAGTCATGTGAGTTTGTTTGTTTTTTTAAATCACCACTTATATTTATTATTCCAATAGGGGAAACCTGACTAGATATTTTTTAAAAACCCGAACCCATAATCTCACCACTAGGCTACTGACGCCACCGCAGTTTTTGTTTTTACAAGTAGACCACCTTACTTCATAATTAGGAGATCCTAGAGATTTCTCTTCTTGCGCATGCCCTTAATGATAATAATAAATAGTATCTGTATTTGTACAGCACATACACCCGCCCCCCTTTGACAGCAAGCTCTATGCGCTTTACACTACATCACTACCTCAACAGACACTGTAACACCCAGAAACATTCTCAGCTTCCCGGAAAGCGTAGAGTGCAAACAGCCGATTAAGCGCTCAACACTAACAAATTGAAAAAATCTTTCGCTGTCTGTAGTTGGGTACCCATTCTCACCTGGGCGAAGTGAGGAAAATTCATGTAAAGTGCTTTTCCTAAGAACACAAAGCCGGGCCCCTGACGGGATTTGAACCCACGACCTTTCGGTTGCGAGTCCGAGAGCCTAACCACTAGGCCACCAACGCCACGATGCCTTAAAACACACGTAAAATGCCTCGAGCTTAGGGGCAAGCTATTGTTTCGACTACCCTCCCCTCGTCTTTTCTCCCACAGGGGGAGGGAGGGGAGTTCAGAGGGTCAGCAGAGAATTCACCCACCATTTTCCAATGATTTTGTTCCTGTAGCCATGTTTCTGTAACAACTCAGGTAAGAGGATTTCCTCATCGGGTATACCTCCGACAATCACCTGCGGCGTGTATGCTGAAAGAAAATGGTACAATACACAAATCAAATTGTTGAAGTTTGTCTAACCATCTTTAACAAAAATCTTGGAAAGTCTTCACACATAAAACAAATAAATGTGAGGCATCACAGTGAAATCAGGCGCTCATTAAAATAATGAAATCTAAGAAAACAGAATTTTTTTGCAGGTTATTCGGCAATTTTGATCAAATTTTTGTTTTTTGGCTCATCACCTTTTTTTGTCCATTTAAAAATATGTTTCAAAGCAAAGTTTACTGAAAAATGTATATTTTCAGTTTCGAAGGATTCTCGAGCAATGGAAATCGCAATACTTTGACGCTCATTTTCTCACAAATTTTTCCACTGGAACTAGGCGACCCCATCTCCTTCAATAGCAAATATCTGAACTTCTTTTTAAAATAGATAGATAGGTATAGGTATTTTCTTCACTGAATGATAGACAAGTGAACAATCTTTAAAACGATACCAATAACTCAACATGCCTAAAAATTGGTGAGTGCCTGATTCCACTGTGTTTTGACATTAAGGACAAACAAAAATGAGTCCGTCTTACCGTCATGTCCAAGTTTGTTGGTGGTGTAGAAGCCATTCCTGATGGGTAGTCGTCCACTCAGCAAGGAGGCACGAGCTGAGGGAGTAATAATATTAATGATAATAATAATAATAATAATAATGATAATGATAATAATAATAATAATGATAATGATAATAACAATAATAATAACAAAGATAGTCATAATAATAATATAATAATAATAATAGCAATAATGTCACTAGTCAAGGTGAAATGCAATGTTAGGAGGTAAGGCCACTGTGAAATAGATTGTTTAGTTTAGTTTGGTACAAGTTTTACAGCGCTCGCAACCGTGCAAGGTCAGTTGAGCACTCAAAAAGATTGTTAAAAATGGTGAAATGGTACAGGTTTAACGCCCCTATCAACACTGTTTTTAGGTTATTTAAGAGGCGGGACAGATGAGCTTAACGACCATCTCCAAAAGGACCGAGCCAAGTGGGAAATTCGTGTAAAGTGCCTTTCCCAAGGACACAATGTCGGACCAAGCTGAGGCTCGAACCCCCGAACCTGCAATCTCACAATTATGAGTCTGGTAGCCTAACAATTAGGCTACCAAAACCACAAAAAGATTGTGATAGAATGTAGAGATTAAAAAAATTGAGTGTGAAAACAAACTTGTGAGAGCAGAGACAATAGTGCTAGCAGAGGACCAGTGCTTGACCAATTTAAAATAATTAATGATTAAAAGTCTCCTTTGTCTTAACCTCTATCCACGTAATGTAGTGCACAATCAACCAATGCCAACCCACCCTCTGAGGGGTTGTCTCAGCAAGTGAGACATGTATTTACTCATGTCCTGTCTTGTTGTGTGTATACGGGAGTACACCTAACTTTGTACATTGTAACATCCACTTCCATTGAAAACGACCAAGACAAATTTCTAGATGAGAGATGAATAAAGATTGTCATTGTCATGTATGCTTCCAGGGAAGCTGAGAATGTTTCTGAGTGTTTTATGGTCTGCTGGGGTAATAATATAGGGCTTGATTTCGAGTGGGGACATGCGCTATAAAAAATGCTATTTATTATTATTATTATCATGTCACAGTGATTCCAGGAACTTTTTTCCTCTAATGGCTTTACCTGTATTACCTGTCCTGGGCAACAACATCATTGCACACCGGACAGGTCCATAAGTGCTCAGTTCCCCCCAGCACCAAAGCCTGCAAGGTATCCATACTGATTGTTCCTGTGGCTGTCTGATTATGGCGACGTCTTTCCTTTCCAGATAATCGTTCCTTTCTTCCTTCTCCCCTCTCTATCACCATTTCCCGCATCCTAATGATTGCGTGGTGTTCTGCTGTCTCCTTGTCTTCTTCATCCCGCAACTTTTCTCCAGGGTCTTCAACACTTCTCCTTTGTCAAATTTCACCTCACCATCAACCACGGCACTGCCTGCCAGCCTATCAGCCTCCTCATTGCCTTTCACTCCAGAGTGCCCAGGACAGAATATCCACGTGATGGCTGTAAGTGATGAGTGTTGTATTGGGTTCATCCATTCACTCCAAAGAAGCCCTTTCTCAACCCTTCGCAAGATGCTCTGGGAGTCTGTGACAATGATGAGACGAGTTGATCTTGGTCTTGTATTATGAAGCCATCCACCAAGCGCTCTTGTTACTGGCCTCAATCTCCATTTTCATGCTTGAAGTTGTTCTTTCTATGGCCCCTGACATGCTATGAACCTTTTTGTTCCCACTGTACACCACAAAACCCCATCCACTTCTCTCACCCCTCCTGACTGACCCATCCGTATTGATCACTGAGTCCTCTGGCTTGGAATGCTCCTCAATTAACTGTCGTATATCATTGTCGTTAATGACAGCAGCACATACCCGTCTTTCATGACCCATAGTGATGTGAATGTTGGCCAGGCTTCTGCAATCTGGGCTCAGTTCAAACCACTCCTTTCCACAGCATATTTCATCGATGCCACAAACTTTCCTCTAATGGCTTTATGATCAGGGCAGCAGGCAGGCAGTGGTCAAATTAATTTTTCACATCTCTGGATACCCAGGAAAGTTGCCATGACAGTTGAGCACTTTTACAAGCAATGGGAAGATTTCTTCACTCCCACACCACCACACCATCTTGGCAATCTGACCCCTGAGGACTCATATGGATGACAGCTACCCAATCCACCACCTCCACCCCTCGATTGGTGGCACTGTAGAAAGAAATATATATAAGAGATAACAACTGGCGGTGGAACCAAACTTGAGAGCTTTTATTTTCAAAGTCGGGCTGAACAGACAAAGCATTTTCCATCTTGAACACGTCAAAATCCTCCAAAAGGAAGGAATTTCTCTTTCAAGTCCCGGGTTGAGCAGATTTTACGTTATATAGAGGTAATTACTGGAAAATTTATCAATGGGGGAGCGGAGAGATTCCGTTATGACCGGTTTCCATCTTGGACATGGTACCGTTAAAGAAAGTTTGACTGTACATGATGTATATCCATTCAAATAAATATACCCATACATAAGATATACTTACAAGGAGAGCAAATCGGGTTAGCAGAGTAGAAATCTGGGAAGAGCATTCCTTCTGCTGCCATTTGGTCCAAATTGGGTGTCTCTTTGCTGGGCTCACCAAACACACCCAAGTCCCCCCAGCCCATCTGGAAAGGCAGAGTGAAAGGGAGTGGGTGCGGAAATTTATAAACAAGACAAATGAACAAGCTTCCAGATGATACCAATAATTCCACATGCCCGAAAATTGACGAGCGCCTGATTCCACCGCATTGTGACACGAATCTTTTATCAGTTTCAGCACAGATATTCCCGAAAGGACATGACATAAAGGATATTCCCTAAACTCGGACATGACGCTAAGACAGACTCATTTTTGTTTGTCCTTTGTGTCACAACATGGTGGAATCAAGCACTCACCAATTTTTGGGCATGTTGAGTTATTGGTATCGTCTTAAAGATTGTTCACTTGTCTATCTTTCAGTGTAGAAAATACCTATCTATCTTTAAAAGTTTAGATATTTGCCATTTAAAGGAGGTGGGGTCACCTGGTTCCAGTGGAAAAATTTGTGAGAAAAAGGGCGTCAAGGTATTGCGATTTCCATAGCTCGAGAATCCTTGGAAAAGGATATGATGAGGCAAAGAAGAAGTTTTAATTTGATATTATAGTGAATTTTATTATATAATAGTGTGCACTCTGTCCAGCACCATTACCCGACCCAACCTGATACCATGCTTTTGATTACGAAGTGGCTGTTCGGACTCGAGTCTGAATAGCCTCCCGTGACTATTCGGACTCAAACTTCAATGCGCGTTACTTTGAATGACTGACTTTTGTTCCCTTTGGAAGGGTTTAACTTTTGTCTTCTTAATTTCTGAAGTGACTGGACTGGACAATTTTGTCTTTCTCGTCCCCTGTTTGCCTTTGTTGTGTAGTATTTCAGATTTGGCAACTATTGTTCACTTTTGACATCACTAGAACTAATACTTTTCTTAATTCGGGACGAAAATTTTGGCCAGAACATAGAAACCCAGGAAGGCCAAGGTCATAATAAAACTGCCTGCCCGCTTCACCTCCAGTAAACACATTGGAGTATGAGTCCGAATAGCCATCGGAGGCTATTCAGACTCGAGTCCTAATAGCCGCTGCTTTTTGATTAACCCCTTAATTCATGACATATGACGTATGCCGTTCGTCATTATTTCATACAGTGAGCAACCCAAGATGTGCTGTGACATACAGTGTTCGTCATGCCTTGCGAAGCGCGAGGACCATAATATGATAACGAAGGTCGTTCATCATAATTGTACTCTGTATACTGCTTTTATTATAAGACGCATTTCAAAAAACTTATTTTGCAGATTCACGCATTTTTTTCCGTGTACAGAGAAATCTTTTCCCTTTTAATATGGTAGTAGTATTTGCGAGCCAGGTCTAATTATAGGAACCTGAGCACTAAATCTAGCGCTACTCTGTGCCCTCGGCAATCCAAAACTGTGCCTGGTGAAGCATGAAGTGACATATATTGTGTCACGAAGGGATTAATGTGGGCCAGCACGTACTATAATTCTGATAGTGGCTTGAAACAGAGATCAATGACAGATCTCAGTTAGTAAAACTATTGTTAATAATATCAAAAATCGCCTTCGTCTTCGAGTTTGAGAACATGTTCCACCACAGTAAGAAACCTTCCAATTGGCATAATTATGCTCTTATTCTTACTCTAATAAAATCTAAATTTTATAAACTGATAAAATTTTTACGAATTTACTATTTCTCCGAACGTTGGGGAAAATAAACTTGAACTCTATTTCTCCGAATGATTTCCGTTCTGGAGATTTTTTGGGTTTTTTTGCGAGATTTAGGCGTCATCTTTCATTCTGCCATTCTGCGAGGGCTGGGAAGAATAGTTTTTTAGAGATAGGATTTTTAAATGTCTGAATATTCAGATACTTCACTTGTGGTCGGGGCAACATTCCCGGACTAGATCTATACTTCATTTGAAAAGGCCTTCAAAAGGTACTCCGAGAAAACAAGACTGATCGTCCTCGGCAGTATATCATATTTTGCATTTAGTCACCCAGCAAAAACTAAAATCCTTCATGTAAAAAAAAAATCCCCCCCCCCCCCGCTCACAACCTTACACACAGACACAGACACACACACACACACATGCACACTCACACACACACACACACACACGCATACGGGCCACTCCATTCGCAATTATTATCAACAAATCACGAGAACGGAAACAGTTCAGAGAAATAGAGTTCAAGTTTATTTTCCCGAACATTCGGAGAAATAGAGCCGGCCAAAATTTTATCGAAGTGACTATTTCTCCGAACGTTCGGAGAAATAGTGCCGATCTTTATTTCTCCGAACGGTTTCTGGCTTCCGGTCTCGTGATTTTTTGCCTATTTATTGCGAGAGTTCGGCGCCAACTTTCATTCTGCCTCTGCCTCTGGTCTGGGAAGGAACACCACATGGCAAGCCCGCCTACAGACAACCTTCAGTAACACCTACTTCACACCAACCACCATCATGCACATGTACACACACAACGTATGACGAGCTGAGCTGTGGATTGAGAAACAGTGTGAGTGACAGAGCAGGTGAAAGGAAGAATGTACGAGTGTATCCACAGGCGTCAGCAACTACAAGACGACGACACCGACCCCCCTGGCCTGGTCCACAGCTCACGAACGAAAGGAATGCGGTTAAGGCAGTGGTTTGCCTATATTATTGTCCATGGTTCGCAGGGTGCTAGGGAATGAGTGAGATTTTCTTTGCGTGTGCCTGGAGGGAGGGGGTGGGGTGTGAAAGTCATGCGGACGGAGATGAGCCGCGGGGGAGAACACGGGAATTGAATGAATTTAGTGAAACTGAAAGAGAGGAACGACTCATGAACCCTGGAGTGAATGGATCCTGTGTTTCCATTTTTGTATACTTTGAAGTGTTACTGAATAAAGGCTGAAATAAAGCCCGAAAAACAAACAAACACACACGCTCCTCACTCTCCACTTACACTTTCACACTTACTACCACACAGACACATACGCACACACACACACACAGGAGCAAATTTTTAGGTCCATATCTATTTCAGTTTTCAAGAGCTAGTCTAGAGATTTTTAGATGAGTGTAAAAACGTGAAAAAGAAAGGTTTCACAACAGAATGAAATCAAAATTAGAACAGCCCATAAACAACCACAAAAATTAACAAATAAGGGCGCGAGTCCACCTCTCCGAAGAAGATTGGCTGTTTTAACCCTAAATGTGCGTAATTTTAAAACAAAGTACAGGATATTACATGTAAATTAAGGAATCACACACATTATTAAAGGG
>NW_004797550.1:856300-858661 GCF_000002075.1 Aplysia californica
CCTGCCAGTGTCAGTACATGTAATCGGTTTTGGTGGAACGTACGCTCTAACATAACACATTTAAATCTATATATAATATATACATGTATATATATATTTAGAATCTAATGAAGGTAGGAACATCAAACTAAATGACGTTACACTATACAACACCCCCCCCCCCTCTTTTTTTCCCCAACAAAAAAAATTGATAGAAAAACAATACATCAGAACAATAACAAGAAAGAAAAAATACACACTAACAAAATAAAACAGAACAAAGAGGGAAAAATAAAAGTAACTGTAACGGAACGTATTCAACAAATCAACGTGTGTGACAAGTGAGAAAGAGACGAAGTGAAGCTAGATGAGCTTTCTTTCAAAAGTAAAGAGGTTCGATTTCTTTCTTTTTTTTCTTTTTCTTTTTTTAGTTGACTTTTATTCCCCGATTCGGGGACCAAAAAATCGAGCCGCGCGGATTGGTCGCGGCCGTGACAAACATGCTAGTTCTATGTGTCGTTATCAATAACCCTCCGTAGATCTAGATCTAGATCAAGACAGCACACGAGTGAACACAACACATTAAGTTAAGTTTAAGAGCAGTACTCTTCACAAATCACAGGCAACACTTCATTACTTCATAGCTGTAGCGAAAAACTGTTTGGAACTGTAGCTTTTCTTTATATAAATATTTACTGCGGACATTTTTTGGACCGATTGAACAATATTGTACATGAACAATCTTTGGTAGGCCTATACTATAATTATAGATCTATATAATATCCAAAATTTTGCGGGAAAGGATGTGATTTCATAGTGTTCGGAGAAATAGTGTCCAGCTTTATTTTCCCGAACGTTCGGAGAAATAGTGCCCAGCTTTATTTTCCTGAACATTCGGAGAAATAGTGCCTAGCTTTATTTTCCCGAACGTTCGGAGAAATAGTGCCCAGCTTTATTTTCCTGAACATTCGGAGAAATAGTGCCGGCCAAATTTTATACTTTCCTACCAGCACGCAGATGAGCTGCTTTTGTGGGCGAAATGGTCGTATTTTTTATGCAGAACACACATATATGGCCACTATATACAACCGTCCCATATCAATACTACCAATTAACTTACATCGTCCATCAGCAAGATGACAAAATTTGGTTTCTCCTCAAAACGAAGAGATGAAGACCCGAGCCCGGTCGCAGACTCAGAGAAACTCAAACAGCATGAATATGATGAATAAAACAATAATAATAGCAGACCCAGATTGAGCGCCATTTTCCTTCAACTTCAGCAAAACGGCACTCTTACTTCCTAAAAAGATAAATCTCGCTGATAGAGAAATGACAGCAAGTCTAGCAGCTGATAACTGCTGCAGAATCAACACAAACAGTGTGTGTGCTAAAATTTGAGAACGACAACAAAGCAGCGATCATGTGACTCCGAGACTCCGACAGATCACATGACATTACAACGTGATACAGAAGGCATACTAAATACCAATATAATACATTTTTTTCGACCGGTTTATACTGACTGACTGACTGACTGACTGACTGACTGACCTGCTCTGTGTGTGTGTGTGTGTGTGTGTGTGTGTGTGTGTGTGTGTGTGTGTGTGTGACAGAATTCTATTGCGTAGACTTCTGTGGTGTGTGTCAATATTTACATGTATTATGTTTTTATTATGTATAAGGCATGTGTGTGGTTGTGTGTATATTATGTGTCATGATGTGTTTGTGTGTGTCATGATGTGTTTGTGTATGTGTGTGTGGGGGGGGGGGGGGAGAGGGGGGAGATCAGAGGGTGCGCATAATAAATATGAAGTAATGAGCATAATATGCAAACATAGCTCCTACATCTGTGCCCCCTGAATGGGAAACTAGTATTGAATGTTGCGCATACGTATGCGTGCTGGGAAATTATGATTGTGTATAGATCTAAATAAATTGCATAATATATCATAATATGATCATTATTTGTTATTATATAAGACAATATATATATAATAATATTAGACCAGAGAGGATTATTTACAGTAAAAGTATTACTGTAAACTCTCTGATTAGACTCTACTTTGGTAATTAATAATAGCTTTCAAATTCGTTACTGAGGTTCTCTCTTTAAAAATATAAGCCTGCGCCCCCCCCCCCCCCCAAATCATCTCCCTCCCTCTCCTCCTCTCTGTTTGTCTGTCTGTCTGTCTGTCTGTCTGTCTGTCTGTCTCTCGTTCTCTCTCTCTTGCTCTCTCTCTCTCTCTCTCTCTCTCTCTCTCTCTCTCTCTCTCTCTCTCTCTCTCTCTCTCTCTCAATAGCCTATTGTACGAATCCGTTGTGTGTGCATAAAAATGTGTTTGTGTGTATACGCGCGTGCGTGTGTGTGTGTGTGTGTGT
>NW_004797550.1:858817-907405 GCF_000002075.1 Aplysia californica
TGGGGGAGATATTTTGTTTTGGTAAGTGTTTCACTGCGCTCGAAACTGCATAAGGTCACATGAACACGTCGGACACATTCAACATTTTCGGTTTGGTAGGATTTAATTTTGAATTTTGCCCAGGTGGCGTCGATGCCTTCTCTTATCTTATCGACGTGGGACAACCAAGGGATCTTTAACGTGCGCAACTTGCTCAAGGGACCTCCGAGATTTTTCGCCCTTATTCAGACTAGGCGTTCGAGATCTTACCTACCCTATGGTCTGGGGTGTGGCTGAAAGGCAAGAGTAAGAAGACCCAAGGAGTAGCAGTAGAAAGGCTGCAGAAAGAGTCGCAGGCGCCCAGAGGAGGGGTCGAATGGGGGAGGGGAAGGTGGTGATGGCAGCAGAAAGTGGAGATGAAAGCAGACGACTTAACATGGTTTGAGCGCAGAAAAGGAGGTAGTGAAAGGATTTTAGAGAAGAAAATGTTGCGTCGCTGTCAGGTTTCGATCCCTGGACATATTGAAAGAGAGACGAACACCGTTATAACCTCTAGACCACGAGAGCCCCCAGAGAGAGAGAGAGAGAGAGAGAGAGAGAGAGAGAGAGCACGTGTTAAAAAGAGGGAGGAGGGGAGGGATAATGATGAAAGTTACGTAATGGTGGAGGACTTGCAAGACAGTGATTTCTTCGGAAGTAATTTTAGTACTTCGACTGACAATTTTTGTCTACTCTTTTTGCCGTCATTTCTCAGATTGCAGAGTTTTTGTTTTTTGTTTGTTTTTGTTTTGGAGTTTTATTTTTTATTTTTTGTTTTGTTTTGTTTTTGTTGTTGGGGTTTTTTGTTTGTTTCTTTTTTCCCTCGGCCGAGGTGATGGGAGAAGGAAAGTTGTAATTTATTAAAGCCAATGTCGCAGAGTTTAACCAAGAGTTATTTAGGGGTGCGTACAGTGGTACCTGCTCTAACGGCGTCCTGCATCAGAACGGTACATCACGTACCTATACAAATGACCACTTCCCATGATTTCTCTCCTTTCACCTAATAATAATTTTTAATTTTTTTAAACATCATAATATGACACCCTTCTACGTAAGACGTCCATCTGTTTCTTCTCGACGATGCGCTAGAATTATTAAGTTCTATCTGATATTTATGGCTGTTTTGAGTTATTTATAAGACCATGCGATCAGAAACCAATTAATGTTCTGTCTGCTCAATCAAAATCGTAAGATTATTTGTAGTTGTTATCAAGACATTCAAAGAATTGCATTCGAAAAAGCTTGACATGAAATGAAACTTAAAATTTTGGACTTCAAATTTATCAAAACTAGGTACATGTATCATGCTGAGCAGAGAGAACGTTGTAATTCTGAAGAAGCAAATGGGTGGCCGTCTATAAGTACTCTAAGCCTAGATAATAGAATCAGATGTACACTATAGTATGTCTCCTTAACCGGCGCTCGGCAATTGCTGTAGCGACAGGTCGCGAAGTCACACATCACATACAGTCCCTGGGAAAGGCACTTTGCACAAATTCCCCACTTGGCTCGGTCCTTTCGGAGATGGACATTAAAGTCGGAGGCCCCGCCTCTTAAATAACCTTACAACAGTGTTGATAGGGGCGTTAAACCTATACCATCTAATTTCTCCATTTTTCATCACATACACGGCGTGTCGTACGGCACTCCTTGGCTAGGTACATTTAATTTTTATCAATGGTGATACTTGTCACTTGTCACACCCCCAGTCTGTCGCGCGCGACCCGGGGTCTCGATCTCATCATTGGCCGATCGCAGACGATTCGACGGTCACGGGCGGCCAGATGGGGTCGGGTCGGGTCGGGTCGGGTCGGTTTGCTAGCCAGATTGAGGGCGCAAAGTGGCAATCGTGGCGCAAGCCTAAAGAAGGCATAGCGCCCGACTCGTCGCTTAATACGGGATGCCCACTATGGCTGGGATCGGCCGATCGCCCCACTCGATCAGTTTAAAAAACAAATGCGTTTGTTTTCAGGCGGCGAGCCCGGTGATCGACGAGGCGTTGAGCATAAGGAGACATATTAGATAGACAAGCTCTATATTTAATGGTGGTTGGCGGGTGCTCTGGTGTGGTTTGCTTCTTCTTTCCTGTCAAACATATTATATCGTCCTTATCTCCCCATCTTCTTTTTTATGTTTCTTACTCTCTTGTAACAACTTTAATCTTCTGGCGCTCATATGATGACCTTATGCAGTTGAAAGCACCGTAAAACCTCTACTAAAACTAAATATTTAATATACACCTTCAATTGTTACAGGTCTAGGCCTATGACCTGCAGCGCACTGTAGTCGAATTTCGGATATCAAGTAAAACTTGTAAGCTGATATTGATAGCCAATTGTTGATCGATCTCATCAGCCCTGGTGACTAATCGCCTTTCTTATCCACCACTGTCACCTGTGCTTTTGATAAATGAACGTTTTGTTAAACGTGATTGCAAGAGCAACATTATAAAACGATGAAATTCGGGTAATGTAGATTCTTGACCTTCAACACTGTTACCCCCCCCCCCCCCTTTTTTTTTTCGCCCTTTTCCGGACCCCCCCTCCCCCCACGCACACACACACACACCACCACCACCACCACCACCACTAACACCACCACCAACAACATTGAAAAAACAAAAACAACAACAAAAACATAACACAAACAACAACAACATACGCTGACCTGGAAGATTAAATTATAAGGACTGCAGGAACCAAAACTTGTTTTTTTGTTTTGTTTTTTAAACCACGATTTCTGATATTATTCTGGAAATATCAAATTTAATTAATAAAATTTAATTTTACTTTGGGTTCCGATAATCCTTGAACTATGGCATGGTATCCATTGTGGCCCATGCCCTCACTCTGATCTCTCAGAATTGTTGATTTATGTGCTCAATAATGTGCAAATAACAAACAGACAAACAAAATAAAACATTATTCATTTCCCTGCCTATTTGAATTGCGATATTTAGCGGAGGCGGTACAAGTTTCCGTTTACGACATCATAACTTTTCATGAAAAACACGGATCGGCTTCAGTTTCAGTAGCCTACGGAAGTGAAATTTCGTGTGTACCCGACGGCGAAAAACTGTCATTTTTAGTCCGCCCTGTCATCATCTCTTCCCTTTGTACACAATATTTGGATCTAAGGCAAAATGGGAGCGCTTTGGACCCGTTTTCGGGTGAGTAACTAGAGCTTTCATTAGCATTTATCAACATAAGCCGTAAGCTAACGCGTAGCATAAAACTGAAAGCATGAAAAGGGTCGTACTGCTTGGCTTGACGGCTTGACACCTTTCACTAATACTAATACTAATATTGATAAAAAAAGAATACACTGAACAAAATGTTTACAAATCACATCTGCCACTGCAGCTCCATTGTCGAAGGCTTACCATCAGAAATAATCAATTAGACAATTAAATTATGGTGATGAGCGGTATCGTGAAGACTGAGCTCCTCCCTATCTTACGCTAGGCCTAGATTCTAGATCTAGATCTATGCTATGCCTACGCATGTAAAATGTAGAAGGAACAATAGAAAGTGGCTATTCTCATCCGAGGTGAGAATAGAAATACGATCGACCTCTCACCCCGGGTGAGACTTGCGACTGTAGGCTATTCTCACCCGGTTTGAAACAAGACCTGTTTTTCCTAATTTCGGAATACTTTCTATCGATGTGGATGATCAAATTGATAAAAGCCAAGAAAAAATTACGTTATAGCACAAAAGTAAGCTAATTTGATCGTCTTCAAAGATGCTATGGCTATTTCACTGTTCGAATCGAGCCGAACTATGCGGGTCGCCATTTTGTTTTGCCCGGAAGTTCTCGCAAGCGGCAAGATCTACTCCTCCCCTCTCTCTCTCTCTCTGTCTCTTTCTGAATACTGTCTATCGGTGTGGACGATCAAATTGACCAAAACAAAGTTAAAAAATGATGTTAAAACACAAAAGTAAATTAATTTGGTTGTCTACAAAGATGCTACGGCTATTTATCTTTTCGAATCGAGCCGAACTGCGCGGGTCGCCATTTTGTTTTGACCGGAAGTTCTCGCGCTACTCCTCTCTCTATCTCTTTCTCTCTCTCTTTCTCTCTCTCTCTCACTCTCTCTCTCACTCTCCACTGCCCACAGACAAAATTGTACGCTTTTAGTAGGCTACAGTTGTAATGGAAAGTTTGTTCACGGCACAGAATTCTACAATTTTTCTGTTATCACAATGTAGAATTCTGTGGTTTAGGGTGAACGCAAAATTTGTTGGCCTAGATCTAGGCTATAATGGTGAACGCGCACCGGGTGAGAATAGCCAAAAGACTCGCCTGCACTATTCTCACCCCGGGTGAGAATAGAGGTGGCCAACGTAGAAAGAACTGTGTTTTCTTCAAATTTTAGGTGAATTGCACATGCGATTAAACATAGAAAGACACAAACTATTTGGTGCTTTTTCGGTAGTTCCCACCCCCCCTTATTTGAGCCTGACCTACATCTAGATCAATACGTTTGATTCGCAGCAAGCTAAGATATCAAACCTAACAACCGCAAAACATTAAATTGTCGTAAAATTCAGCCCCCTGAAACCGCCCACCTTATTTATATATATAGGGTCAGGGGGGCAAGCCCCCCTGAAACCCCCCTACTCTTGGGGCCTAAACCAATGAATAACAATTGGGGGGTGGGAACTACCGAAAAAGTGCTAACTATTTTTAGGTAAGGCGCCCATCTTGTTTGACGTCAGACCAGGATACCCTTCCTATCACGTGACTACATCTAAGTATAGCCAACCGCATGGCACCATAGATGGAAGTGTCTCTATTATATCGTGATTAATATACACCACTCGCTCGGAAGTTCTGATTGCTCAATAGACAGTGCGTCTGCGTTTGAAGTCGTGCAATGATTTTTGGAGCGGTTCAATCCCAGTCCCGGACAGTTTTTAGTTTTTTTTTCTCTTCTCCTCCTCCCGACTGACCTTCAGTCCCATAAATTATAAGCCTAATTTATAGAGTTGCTTTGAAGTTGTTTTGTTTGTTTTAAAAAAAATACATAAGTGATTAACAATGCAGGAGAAAGGGGGGGGGGGTAGATCTAGATCTAATCCTCCTGCGTCTTTACGGCAATTTTCGTGCGGTCTTCCATCATGTCCAAGTAGGCCATCTAGATCTAGATTTAGATCTAGGAAATCCGAAATGTGACCGAAAACACGTCGTTCCATGTAGGTATCCCAGGGAGTGATGACATCACAGTACTAAAATTAGCAGCCAATCAGAAAGATGCGTCTTTTCTACGTTTAACGGCATCATGTGTGAATTGCGAGCTAGAGCTGCTTGCTCCAAGTGAGTTGCGAGTAGTCTTGAGGCTTGAACCCTGTGACATCAGCACAGTGTGACGTCAGTGAAGTCACGTATACTGTTTCGCGCCAAAGGCCGACAGTGTTACTGTTCCTTTTTTTTTACACTTTACACTTAAAATTTTTTTTTCATCCACCCCTTTAAAAAGAAGCCTGTCTCTCTCTCTCTCTCTCCCTCTCTCTCCCTCTCACGCGCGCGCGCACGCTCCCCTCCCCCCCACACACACACGTAAACAGAACTAAGTCAAGAAATTAGGAAAGTCAAGCGTACAACAAATGCATTGCCAGTGGCAGGTCATGCATCAACACACTCAAAAGTCCAGGACCCATCACGGTCTAGTATGAGCAGCCCTAATCACATGTGCCACTACTGCCCGATCGTGTTAGCCTAGATTGAAAACTAGCGCTACCGACAGCGGGGGTTAGAAATAGCCACCCTAACAGTTTGCTGTCTACACTAACTGCTCACATAGTATTACAACGTGTTGCCTCCATTGACCGGCAACACTTCCTGTGTTTTCCCATTCATAAATTTATACATGACCCCTCCGCTCGTCACACGCGCCTTCACCGAGTGCACACCCTGCCCACACCCATCCCCGGTAGACAGACCGACACAACTTCCTTAGCCCCCACCCCCTTTCAATCATGCAGCATCTCACAGACTAGCTTACCTAACACGATACCTTTCACCCTAGGCTTAGAGACTCCCATCTATTCATAGCACCATCAATGATCTATGAACTGAGTTGAAGCTATAGGAACAACTCTGAATCGATTCACTGAGTTGCCACCGCACCATATATAGTATCAACTCCTGAATCGATTCACTGAGTTGCGAGTAGACGTGATCGCATCCACCGCACTAAATATAGTGTCAACTCCTGAATCGATTCACTGAGTTGCGAGCAGCAAGTGAGTTGCTCTGGGGTGAATTTGCGGTGTTGCCACTCGCTGCTCACTGACAGGCTTTTGACTTGCAAATCTACTGCTGCTCATAGAAAGGCTGGCTGTATTTTGTCTTGGCTTCATAAACTACCGTGGGCTCATTACATTTTAACAAATAAGATTCAGATTCATAGTAGTAGAAATTCTTTGCTGCAACTCTGAATCACTGAATTGCACTGAGTTGAACTGAGTTGCTCAAGTGAGTTGGGAGTTAATTCTCGGAAGTGGGTGTTGCGAGCAGTGAACGGAATCGATACCGGGATCCAGCTCTAGTAAAATGTGTTTTAAAGGAATTTGAAAAATTTGAATATTAGGAAAGTCGAGCGTACATCTCTATCTTGATCTAGATCAGATTACTCCTTGTCAACTTGGAGTGTTCGAGTGATAGATCTGAATAAGAAGTGTCTGAGTGGCCTACCCAAACCCTTTTTTTGCCCTTTCATGTCTTAGGCTTAGTCATTATGGCTTCCACTTAACTCGCCATACGGTGAGGCAGTCATATACCTCCTGTCAGTGATCTCGTCTCTCGTCACATACTTGAACTTGTGAAAAACATGTGGCGAGTTCACCGTGGATTTGGCAGGCAAACCCACACATGTCAACCTTTAATTAATAAAAATTAATATAAAAAAAAAAATGCAAAACCAAAGTTTATTCAGTCAAAATCCACACATGTCAATCTTTCTCTTTCAACATGTTAAACTTTACAGAAAACGGACACATTTTGGGGTGCAATATTATTATAAAAACTTGTTAAAAATAATGTGCATCATATATGTATGCAATAAAACAATTCTAAAATGGTACTTGATGACTGGTGGAGGTGGTGTGACGAGTCCACTGTTATTTGGATGCTTTTTTTTGGTGAACTCGCCACTTTTTTCAGCTGTGTTTCATCGTGTGACGAGTTCACTAGTTCCCGTCTTTACTTATTGCTACAAGAATCTTTAGTGACTTTTTTTTGTCTTTTCATTTGGAGCTGAAAGTCAGGATAATCCATGTTTATTTTTTGACAGGTCGTACAAAATTTATATGGCTCGAATTTATAATAATATAGGCCTATAATGCGAACCACTTCTTATCTCTTGTGATTAATTACAAGTGTTAAATTATTCAGAATATTAATATTATAAATATTATTTTATAATTTAATTTGTGTGTACAATGTTCCTGTGCTCCTGTACAGTGTATACCACATTCTTTTCAAATTATATATATATTTTTTATGTGCTGTACAAGCTGTTGTCATTTTTGTATGCTAAATACTTGTGTGTGCACTCTCAGCACTCGATCTGTATGTTGTTTAATTTTTAGATAGTTGAAGAACTCACCTGATAGAAATTGAGATACAATGTGAATATGTGATCAAATCTCACTTTTTTCATTATTTTTTAAAATCTCTTCTACAGGGGAAACAAACAACCTATGAAATTTTAGAGGGCATTGACAAGGTCTGTATTTTATTGTTTCTCTAAAGAATTTGTTTTTGTTTTTGTGTGTTACTAAGTAATAATTTTGAATATACACACATATTATTATAATGTATTTTATAATGTATTTTCTTTGATAAATCACAGGGCCCTGGGGTACCCTTTTCCAGAATTCTCGATACTTTTGAGTGATTTTGAGTCTAATTACTGCTGAGAGGGAAACCAGTTCTCTATTTATTGTAATTTTTAAAAAGGCAGTATTATTATTGTCCATTTTGTATGTATATATATATATCTGTTCTGTGTGTTGATGGTGCCTTGATATAATATATAGCTTAAGGTTAGTGTGATCATGTAAATGTATGTGTTGTCAGTTACACTACTTTGAGTGCAAGGACATGATCAGTATTCAGAGTATTCAGCACCAGCGCTCTGTATCATCTCCAGTATTTGCTTAGATATATATGTAAGTCATTATGTCTGTTGTTAGTCTGTCGTTTGTCTAGAGATGGGTCTTATCTTCCCACATTTTTGTGATATAATGCAACCTTGTGCTGTCAGTGTCATGGTTTTTAAATTGATGCCAGTGACAAAAAGTTATTCTAGCAAGTACCATTGTAGTGTTCAAATTAAAAATTATTTGTCCGTTCAAATTTGGCATAGTATAAGTATATAGCTAAAATGTCTGGATGGTATAGAAGGTTAAGAGATAGTTTTATTTCTAGTTTTGGAGAAATCCATTAGACCATGGACCTAAACCACTTTCTGTTGGTTGTTACAGAGGACATACCAAGGAGGCATTAAACAGCGTTTCAAAACGATATTTTGATGTTTTCATTTTCAGTGTTAAACAAGAATCAATTTTTTTTCCAGATTTTATTTGGAGACATGCTGCATTCTGCAAAAATATAGCATATTTGCATATATTATAGTATGTCCTATGTAACAACCAACAGTTGTGGTCTTATTGACATTTTTGTCGGTAACTTTAATTTCATTCACAACTTTCAAATTGAAGTAGGCATGAGCCTACAAATGGTAGTACGCATGACATTTTAATAATTTGCAAACAATTATTTCTTTACTTACAACATTAATCCAATATTTTAAAAAAGTGGAAAACCGTATCTTTCTAATTGACACAACATGATGTGATCTGCTAGGAAAGCACTATACTGTGGTAGGTTTAACTCATCATCAGAGAAATCAAGCCATCGGCATGCTCCGCACGTTTCTGCTGTTGCCAGAACATTCAGCGCCAACAGAAAAACTTGACATTGAATGTGCTGGTAATAGCAGAGCGTGCTCAATCTGGAAAAGCCACTTTGCATGAATTTTCCTCACTTCACCCAGATGGGAATGTGTATATGGCTTTAGACTGCGAAATATCTGTTTGTTAGTGTTTGAGCATAGGGGCATAGGCAATCCGCAGCTTATGCTGAATGCTTCCGTGAAGCTGAGAAAGTTTCTGAGGGTTCGAGGGTCTGCTGGGGTCATAATGATTGCAAAGTGCGTAGAGAATACAGTAGAGTATGATATACGCAATATAAATGCAATTATTGTTATTATTATTATTAATATCATCATTACCGGTGTCTGTGGTGTAGCCGTTAGGTGCTTTGCTGTTGCACGCAGGAGACCAGAGTTCAATTCCCGAGTGGGGAGAAAACTTTTATTGAGTATCTCCTGGTCTTTCTGCTGGGATGTTGTATCCCTCTCATCCCAGGTTGGCCCTGACTGGCATGGTCGGAAACCCACCATCTAAATGATCTAAATTGTGTTGTTTGCAGGGGGGAGGGGGTAAACTCCTACAGATACTTTACAATATTGTATCATTATCATAGGACATAAACCGGTTGCAGAAGAACCGCAAAGACAACCAGGAACGCCTGAAGAGATTCGTGACCCGCCTCATCATCTACTCTGTGGTGCTCTATGTCATCGCCGCCGTCGTCTTCTTCTTCCTCTACTTGCCTGATACGTGGCAGCTGAGGTTCCTGTACTCGTCGCCTCTGCTCGTCTTCCCGTTTATGTAAGAACAAAAAAAGAAGAAAACAAAAAGGATTTGATGTTATTGGATATGATAGGAAAAAATTAAGTGTTTTGAATTTGCAAGGTATAATAGAAAAACTTTTTGAATGTACCGTCAAATATATTAGAAAAATAAAATGTTTGGAATTTGCTTAATATACTTTTATAAAACTTATTTTTCTTTTTCCCTGCTCTAAATGGCTTCTATTTTGTGAATGGCTTTCTTTTTTTTACTAAAATCTGAAAAGCAACTGAAAAGCTTATTCAACATTAAGCTGTCTTTTATTTTCACCTTGGTCATTTAATTGATGGGGTTTCGATACATAAATTTTGTGAGGCCTACTGACAAAATGAGTTACTTCTGGCAATCCACAAATAGAGATGTTTGCCAAAAAATCGACATTAGGGTTAAATTTGTAGATTTTCTAATGATGCCATATTCTTTAACCCAGAGCTCCCCTTTTCAGACTAACTTAAGAGGTTTCTTCACCCTTTGGTTTTCAATCTTAAGGGGTATTTAAACCCTTGTTTTAGAAACTTAGAGGGTAAAAGTCAATTATCTCCTTATTTTATAGTAAGAATTTTTGCATGTAAACATTTAACTCACGCGCACGCACATTCACACAGACACACACAGAGTGACCATTACTATGATTGAATGCTAACAATTTTTAAATTAACTTAAGGTTTCTTTGTAATAGCAAGAAAATAAATGAGTAATATTGACTACAATTAGAGTTGTGCCCATTTGGAGGGGGGAAGGTGGTGGTAGATTTTTGAGCCAATAAAAGATAAAATAAAGTTGACAAACCAAAAGGGATCAATTCCAACTGTAAAGCACAAAGAAAATCAGACCTGCCAATCTATGAAATCTAAAAGTCAGGATCACTCCGGGGCGGTGCCACAAGTGTCTTTAGGCCATTCCCAAAGGGGGGACATTTCTCGTTCTAGTGCTCAGTAGAATTGTAAATGGGCTGATCTAACAATGTCATACTCATAACTGTGCCTGAACTACAACAGGGAACTGCTGCTTTTTCTTTCCTAATCCTTACTATCATCATTTTCCTCTACTTCTTTTGTATGTTTGTCACACTCTTGTGACCCGCTATTTCCAGGGTGCCTAGATAGTCGAAGCAGACTTTGTGCTGTTGAAGCCAGAGAGGTGAGCAGAGTAAGTCTGATTCCCTGTAAGGACTTCTCTGTTGACATCCACCCCTTGGCGCTCATATGACCTTTTGTAGTTGTGAGCTCCGTAAAACCTATACTAATACTAAAAAAAATAAAAGTCAGAATCTCAGTGGGGGAAAAAATCGGGATCAATGACAAATCACCAAGATCACTGCCAAACTAACAAACATTTCCAGGGACATGTGTGTGTGTGTGTGGGGGAGAGAGAGAAAGAGAGAGAGAGAGAGAGAGAGAGAGAGAGAGAGAGAGAGAGAGAGAGAGAGAGAGAGGGGGGGGGGTGAGTGTGTGCATACCTGTGTGTGTTTTACCTTTATTTTTTTAACTCATTGACGACACACTGCTTTGAGGCTCTTAAAAAAATCAGAAGGACGACTTCGTTGTCCACACTCATGTTTCAGTTCCGTTTTCTTTATTTGAAACTTTAAAAGGCAGGCAACAACGTACATACTATGAAAGATGCAAATTCCTATTTCTGATTTCTGTAAAAAATGAATCAAAATATACCCCAAAATTGCCTGTGGTCTGCTCCTGATCGGACATATGTGTCCGCTACGTCCTCAAAGAGTTAAATCCTGAAGTATCACGCACGTCAAACTCTCCTAGTTTATGTATTTTGCACGCGCCCCCCCCTCCCCCCGGATAAGTCCCGAAAGACGCTTCAGCCGGTGTGCCTGAACTTAAATTGACCCCTTCAACGGTCCCCGACACACGCGGAACTCACTTTGGTGGGAGTCATGTCACGTGGTGCGAAAGCGCGATTGAAAGAGTTTTACTGGAGGGTCTTGATGACGGGCCCGACTAACCAGAACTCGGATAAAGCTTGTTTTGAAAGTAATAGCAGAACTACGAATAATACATGTATTGATAATTTGTGCGTCGCAATTTAAACTAAACAGCTATCGATCAGGCCACCATCGGAGAATTCTGAGTTGAAACAAAAATAAAAGCGAAAATGATTTAAGGCCTAGGTCTTGAGAATGTCCCAAGTCGGAATGCCAAACCAATATTACTTCCATTATACATGTGCTTGAAACAACACGGGCTTGCAAAGATCCAACACAACAACTAAATTCGACATAGACATTTCGGAAAATAGTGCTTCGAGTTTCTGCTGACAAAAAGGTTAACGAGTGCCTCTCACAGAGTAATATTTTACATAAAATCCGGCACAATAGACGGAACATAAAAAAAATCGGGATACACGGGATCAAAGTTGGGAAAATCGAGATACTTGAAATTTGGGGCGAAAAACCTGGATATCCCGAATACATCGGGATTAGTGGCAGGTTTGGAAAATAAACTAATTCATTATTCTTCAGAGCCATCCCAGTCGTTCAATGGTGGACAATTTATGTTCACTAGATCTAGTGTGTTAAAAAGAAGGAAGGGTAATCTCACGGCAGGGGTAAACTCAAGGCACGACACCGGCAAATATAATGCGAGCGACCGGAATCTGGGCGGAGCTTCTGTGCTCAAGCAAGCCGGTGTCTTCGGGAACTGCGCGTAGCTCAGATAAGTAGATTCTAGGTCAACTGCTTCTGACACAGAGTCACAGACAAAAGGTGACTGCGGTGTCATGTGTGTGGGTGTGTTGTTAAATCATTGACTCGGCTTCGGGGTAGAGAAGGGGGGAAGTGATGATTGCCAGACGCACACTATCTAAGTTTTTAAGCGTATACAAACCCCCGAAACGAAATTTTAAAGAGTAAAGCTCACGCACCACCAAAACTTTAAGGGAGTAATTTGCAGGTTTAAGGGGTAATATACGCACAAATGTGCGTAAAGGGGAGCCCTGTAACGGTAACCTGTCTTTCATTGTTTCATGCTTATAAATTGTAAAAACTTCACCTTCAACCGCTAGAGTGAAGTCAGGTGCGCGTCCACCTTAAGGCCTTTAGAAAGCCATAATTCGGCTATTTTCGTATCGATCCAAATTTTGAAAGTATCGGCGTGACCGGCAGAATTGGACGCATCACCAGACTTAGTTATCATCTCTGTATGCTTAATAGACTTCATTCTACATTGCATTTTAATGCGCCCACTTTGGTCTGGTGATGCATCCACTTTGCTGGTGAATGCGTCCACTAGGTCTGGCCAGTGCCACCACCCCCTAATTCTTTATAAATATAAGAAATAAATGATGTTTAAACATAGAATCTAGATCTATGTTCACCCAGTCTGTCATTCTTCATCGTGTTATTATCCACTCACTCATTCTTCATTATGTAAGAAATAAAAATGAATAAAACCTTTAGACCCATGTTAAGATGTTTCATTTATTAACATTGACTTTAGATAAAGTGTCAAAAACATTTACATGTAGACTCTATTTATTAATTTACAACCAAATATCTTTATACTTATGTAGGTTTATTTACAATTTTAGTTTGTAATGTTCAGTGATTTAAATGCAAGTAAATTTATGTATTCAAAATACATGGATGGATGGTAAGTACAAGGGGGTTATGAAATAGTGGGCGTGCACTTCTTGGGTTTTAGCCAGAAAGATCTTTTGTCAGCACACTTCACATATTCATAGCCACTCTAAAGGGCCATCTAGACTTGAAAGACTTTTTGGGTGTTTTTTTAATGTTACAAAAACAAACAAAAAATAATGTAGACGATCAAGATCTAGATCTCTACATCTAATGGGATTAAAAAACCAAAAATTTTCACAAAAATTAACCTTTGATTGGTAATAGATGTCTACAAGTGGCTGAGTGAATGACATATTATGCATTTGTACAGGATGTGAACTCATTCACCATACTGAATCTACTCAGTCGGTGAGTGCCGCCACCCATGGACGCATGACCAGACTATACTAAAACTTGATATGGTGAGCGCGTCCACCCCCCTCGTGGCTCAAATTTCCATTGTTGAATGGCACAATAGGCAAAATTATATTTTAGAACCTTTGTAAAGGCTAATAAAAGCAAGTGAGGGCGCTTGGAGTTCATTAGTTGTCAAGTAGCCGACTAGCAAATAAGCCTCTCCGCCAGTGTAACTCGCTAATGAAGAAGACAAATTTTTAATTACCAATTGCGTCTCCGCTAGTGTAACTCGCTAATGAAGAAGACACATTTTTAATTACCAGAAAATAGTGACTTACAGAGTGTAAAAAACGAAAGTAAAATGCGAAATGAAACGGAAACTGCATATACTTTTTAATTACACGACCGGAATCGATCCAACACCGATGAATAACGAAATACAGCAAGTGGACGCATAGACCAGGTGGAAGCGACACACTACTTTACTCTATGTGTCTATTTGTTTAAGGCTTGAATTCGAGAAGTAACTTATTTTGTCAGCCCACTTCACGTTTGTTTAGTCTTTTGAGTACATGATATGTATGTGTGTGTGTGTGTGGCATCATGGTGAAATCAGGTATTCATCAAAATACTGAAATCGAAGAACATTTTTCCACCTGTTGGACAATTTTTATCGATTTTGTAAAAATTCTAAGCTAAACATCCTTTATATACATTTAAAAACATATAATTTATGTTTTAATTTTACCCAAAAATGTTGATCAAAGGCACAATAAAAATGTCAACGCATAGTTCTCAAGGACTCTCAAGCTTTGTTAGTCACCGAAATGTTCTCGCAAATTTTTCCTCTCACATCGGGTGACCCCCTACCTCCTTCAATTACAAATATCTTGACTTATAGATAGATGGGTATTTTTTATTTATCGAAAGAAAGACAAAGAAAGAAGCTTTAAGATGATACCAATGTCTCCATACACCCAAAAATCAACGAGCGCCTGATTCCACCGCGTTGTGACACATAGGTACGTACCTTTTCAATGTTTCATTTTTGTTCTTTCCCACCAGCATCTGGGGCCTGAAGAAGTTGTTGCACTGGTACTTTGTGAAGAGAATCGCCAAGAATGGTGAGTGTCTTGATGTGTGGAGGCACGTACACAGAAGATTGAAACAACAGGAGTTGGTGGCCTGGTGGTTAGGCTCTTGGGTTTGCAACCGTGAGGTCGAGGGTTTGAATCCCGTCAGGAAAAATAGGCAATAGCACTCATGTGTTTAGACATTGGGAGTTTTAAAAAAAAATAAATTTTCCATTTAACGAGTGTGTACTATCTAGCCACCTTGATTTGCTGACAACTAATAACTATACTTTTTCTTTGAGCTTTGTCAGCTTTCCCTTGTTCAAAGATTCTGTGTGGGTGGTTGGCAGATGCTCTTGTGTGGTTTGCGTCTTCTTTCAAATCAGACATCTTTCGCCCTTGTTTATCCTTCTCCTTTTATTCATGTTTGTTACTGTCTTGTAACACCTCTAATCAACAGCGCTTATATATGACCCAATAGTGTTGCAGGTGCCAATAAACGCTGACTAAAACTAAAAGATTCTTTCCATGAATTTAAGTGTAGCTGACTGCCACAAATGCCAGACTTGCTTTGATTCCATTTTTAATTGATGACATCCTTTGGGAATAGAACTTGTAGGAACATGTATTTTGTTCATGTGATCTCGTGTGAATTTGTATTCATGATTGGCAAACTTATTCTTCTACTTCTTGTTCCTCTTCTATTCCTTGTTGTTGTTGTTGTTGCTGTTGTTGTTGTGTGTGTGTGTGTGTGGTAGCCTATCCGTTTGAAATGTTTGGAGCCCCGAAGAGAGTGCTCTTCGCCAGGGCCACTGCCTCTCTTGGGTGAGGCAGTCCAACCTCCCTGAATCCTCCCCAAAGAGATGCCACTGCTGGACCTCCGTGGCGGGGCATCTCTGCAGCCAGTGCTCCAAATCTTTGGGCTCCTCGCTGCACAATGGACAGATTGGGTCCGATGTTTTGTCTATTCATCTTCCTGCGGAAGGATCATTATATTTTTTTCCATGTCTCCATAACCTCGGAATGTTGTTGTTGTTGGTGGTGTTGGTGTTGTTATTGTTGTTGTTGTTGTGTTGGTGTTGCTGTTGTTATTGTTGTTGTTGTTGCTCCTCCTCCTCCTGCTGCTACTGCTGCTGCTGCTGCTGCTGCTGATTCTTCTGCCCCTCCTCCTCCTTTTTCTTCTTATGTGATATCTTTCAACTTGCTTTGTCATCAAATGCCGATTTCTTTATGTCTCCAGATGTGGCCTTGAGGGAACTGAGAGAGAAAAAGAAACAAATCGTACGTAGTTAATTTTTAGTGTTCTTGGGTCTGTTGGGGTAATAATATAGTGTTATGAGCGTAGAGTTTGGTGTTGAGAGGGGATATGTGCTATGTAAGTGCTACTTATTTCTTCTTCTTCTCCTTCTTCTTCTTCTTCTCCTTCTTCTCCTCCTCCTCCTCCTCCTCCTCCTCCTCCTCCTCCTCCTCCTCCTTCATTATTATTATTAATTATTATTTTTATTTTTATTATTATCATTTTTATTATTATTATTATTATTATTATTATTATTATTATTATTATTGTCTAGCAGAACAATACAATCGAACCTGCCTTAACGGAAACCTGTCTTAATGGAATCTTCCCGCTCCCCCCTTGATTTTTTCCTCTTTAATTACCTGTATAAAATGGAAACCTGTCCAACGCGGAAACGGAAAGAAAAATCCGCTCCCTTCCGAGGGTTTCACCTGTCTAAGACGGAAAATGCTTTACCAGCTCAGCACTGATTTGAAACAAAACTCGTAAGTTTGGTTCCGCCGGCTCTAAACTTAACACCACGGCCATACCGCTGGGCGAGGAAGGGGAGTAGGAGTGCAATTTGGGGGTAGATGTTACCCTAGACATGTTACCCCATCATGTGAACCCTGAGCTATGCAGATGGTCAGGGTAGTGAGGGTGAGAAATCTCACGACTGCCTGTGAGAGTGCTCGAGTACCGAGCCACTACGGAAACTTTCTTGGGTAGCCAGAAGCCAGAGGTGCGAAATAGACTGACCAATGCCAGCCGAGAAAAACGTTCCTCGAATCGTTGTTGCGTGATGGCAGTGAGGGGTGGCATTGGTTGACTGTGCTTGTTACACCGATGGGTGGGGCTAAGGGTGGAAGCAAAGGAGATGTTCAAACGTTTCTGTTTTAAATAGGTCAAACAGTGGTCCTATGAAAGGCAAGCACTGGTGGTAATTGGATAAGTAAGACTGACGCATTTCATAGCAATGGAGAGGTGTGAAGTCTTGACCACAGCTTGCCGATCGGACAAGCAATCCTTGATCCCACCGGTTGGACCTTTGAACTCTCCCCCCCCCCTCACCCTTTCCATCTCCCCCTAAATTCCCCTGTCTAAGACGGAATTTTTTTTCTGGCTCCCTTGCGATTCCGTCTTACACAGGTTCGACTGAAGTGTGTTTGTACCTATTTTAAATCTCTGACTGGCTGTTCTTGAACTTCGGTCATGTGGGATTTTTCAGGGCCCTTTGCTCACTAGGTTCAGTCCTGTTGGAGATGAACAGCGGGTGGTTGGTGGGTGCTCTGGTGTGGTTTGCTCTTTCTTTCCTATCAAACATCTATCGTCCTGATCTCTCCTCCTACTTTTTTGTATGTTTGTTACTCTCTCGTAACACTTCTAATCTTCGGCACTTATGTGACATTATTTTGTCTAGCAAGTGCGGTAAAACTCCTTTTAGGAGATGGACATCTAACTGATTCAGCCCGCTGCACCGCTCACAGCGGCTGACTGTCTCCTGTATTTTGACATAAAGTCGCTCTTATCTGTTGCTCCCTTTCTTCACATCACTTTCCTTCCTTCTTTTGTCCTTACCACTTACATTTCAACCCTTTTTTTTCAAGAGTCATTGAATAGTATTTTTTATTCTGAACACTTCTATATGCCACAAATAGGGTTTTTATCAAATTTAGATATTTCTTTATTAACTTTCTGTGAGACCACCCGTGAGGTCATATCACGAAGCAGTCACAAATTATTCGCATCCCGAATTAAATTATCTGCCGGCTGAATTAGTTAAGTCAGTGGGTGATGGGTGGGTGCTCAGGTATGGTTTGCTCCTTTTTTCCTCTCAAACCTTTATTGTCCTAACTTGTCCTCCTTCTTTTTAGTGTTTGTTACTCTCTGGTAACACCTCTAATCTTCGACACTTTCATGACCTATTTGTGTTGCAAGTGCTGTTAATCTCTCACTAAAACTAAAGTAAGATTCTTTTTTTATGCGGTTTTGTCCTCTTGTAACCTTTAGTTTGTCTCCGTGTCTGTTTTCCTGCAGCTGGAAGATGTGATGGAGACAGAAACCTACAAGAAAGCCAAGGAAATCCTGGAGAAGTTTGATCCGGCCAGGTTTAAAAAGATGGAGGTATGTCGCCATTTCTTATGAGATTTGTGTCCGGCGTATATTTTGTGAATTACGTCACCATTTTGTATAGATATGTATCATTTCTTAAGAGGTGTGTCAGGATTCCTTATGAGGTATGTTGCCATTTCTTATGAGGTATGTCTTAATTCCTTTTGAGATATGTCGGCGTATTTCTTGTGAATTACGTCACCGTTTCTTTATAGATATGTTGCCATTTCTTAAGAGGTGTGTCAGGATTCCTTATGAGGTATGTTGCCGTTTCTTATGAGGTATGTCGTAATTTCTTATGTTGAGTCTCTCTTCAGATGAGGCTCCAGATTTTACGTTGTTGTTGTCATTGAGTCAGCAACAGCTGAGCTCTCACCCTTCTGTCCAATGCCATGTAATGACAAATGCAGGTTTGCTACAGTTGGCATGATGTTCCATAGAGTGTGTTGGTGGGCGATTAGTAGATGCTGTTGTATTGATTGCTCCTTTTTTTATTAAACACCTATTGTTTTTATCTATACTCTCTTTTTGTATTTGCTACTCTCTTGTAACACATATGATCTTCAGCACTAATATGACCTTATTGTGTCGCAAATGCTGTAAACTGTTAACTAAAACTAAGAGTGTGTTGTCAGTGGTAGGTCTCAGAGGGAGAAGTGTTGCTCAAATGTCATTGAAAGCTGTGCAGTGAAACAGGTGATGATCCATAGTCTCCTGTGTGTGGTTTCAGATTTTGTGGAATGGGCATTTTCTTAATTTTCCCAGTTTTTTATTTTTTATTTTTTAAGAATTACTTCATGTGAATCAAAAGTCTGACACTTTGGATTTTTATTCTACCTTTCAGCTGTAATCTAAGTTGTATTTAAAAGTTATGGAGGTACCAATTTTTTTTTTTCGTATGCTTATTGAGGGCAAGCGAGGCAGGGGTAGGCCCAGAACAACATACTAAGGGAACCTAAAGAAATGGGTAACAGGGAAAGATCAGGGAAACGTGGCTTTTTTTAGAGCATCTGAGCAAAGGAATGAGTGGAGAACCATGATCGCCGATGTCTGTCGCAGATCTGGCTCTGGATGATGATGATAATGCTTATTCCAACCTATTTTTATTTGATTGCAATTATTTGTTTTTGTTCAGTAACCACTATGTAACACCTCTAAACTCCAGCACTACCCCCCGGGGCAGTGCCACTGACTGTAGTGTCTTCAGGCCATTCCCAAAGGGGGGACATTTCTCGTTCAAGCATAGTGGAATTGTAAATGGGCTGACTCATGTCACGCTCATAAATGTGTCTGATCTACAACAGGAAACTGCAGCTTATTCTTTCCTGATCCTTACTATTGTCATTTTCCTTTACTTCTTTTGTATGTTTGTCACTCTCTTGTGACCTGCTATTTCCAGGGTGCCTTGATAGTCGAGGCAGACCTTGTGCTGTTGAAGCTAGAGAGGTGAGCAGTCTAAGTCTGATTCCCTGTAAAGACTTCTCTGTTGACACCCACCCCTTGATGCTCATATGACCTTATGCAGTTGCGAGCACCGTAAAACCCTGTACTATAAAAAAAATTTAAAAAATAAAAACTCTGGCACTTATATGACCCTATTGTGGTGTAAGTGCCATTAAACTCTTACTAAAACTAAAGCCAAATATGAGGCATTGTGGTGAAATTAGGCACTCATCCAAAAAATGACACCGAAGACACTGGCATTTTTCCACCAGTTTGGCAATTTTTATCAAATTTTTGTTTTTTTAGCTCAACACCTTTTATGTCCATTTAAAATCACATTTCTGTGTGGATTCTACTGGAAAAAGGTTGATTAAGGACCCCTATAATGTAAATCTTCAGTTTCCAAGGATTCTGTAGTTATGGAAGTCACCAAACTTTGGCAACCATTTCCTCGCTTAATTTACCTCATAAACCAGGCTGCCCCACCTCCTTCAGTCGCAGATATCTCGGCTTCTATTCAAGATGGATGGGTATCTTTTTCATATGAAAGATAAGCGAATGAACTAGCTTTATGATTATACCAATAGCTCCATGTGCCCAAAAATTGACAAGCACCCCATTCCTCCACGTCCTAACACAAATGGTCAATTTTAAGCACAAGGGGACTGTCCCGCAAAATGCTGTTTTGAGAAAATCTAAGGTAAAGGTTTTGCCCCTTGTTCAGCTTCTTTAAAAGACAAGGAGAGTTTTCTCTGTAACCAAACAAATATACACACCAATGACACCAAACTTGTCCTATAGGTAGGTCAATGCCCACTTTTGGTATTGGTCAAGATTTCTGGAAACCCCCGAAATCTGGGTTAGTCTGCTTGTCCTTAAAAGCAACCAAATATGACCGTAAGTAGTTTTTAGTGTGTGACCTACTTTGAATTCTGAAAGTTTTTTGGTCATATTCCTCAGGTGGAGTCCAGTCCCAGCTCCCCTCCTGGTCAGGGCACTCCAGGCACTTGTAAGAGTTTTTTCGTGTTTTTTTTTGTATGTGTGTGTGTATTTTTGTTTTTTGGTAGGGGTGGGTGGGGGGTTGGTTTTTAGAAAGAATGACCTGTGTGTATGTCCTTTTTGAAAATTTATTTTTATCCAGGTACCGTTTTTTTGGTGCTGTTTTTCTTTTTGTTATCCAGATGTTTATCAGTGGGTATGAAAATACAAGATTTTTTTTCAATTAGGGAGAGAGAGAGACAGAGAGAGAGAGTGTATATATGTGTGTGTGTATGAGAGAGAGAGGGAAAGGGAGAGAGAGAGAGAGAGAGTGTATATATGTGTGTGTTCGTATGTGTGTGTGTGTATGTGTGTGTGTGTGTATGAGAGAGAGAGAGAGAGAGAGAGAGAGAGAGAGAGAGAGAGAGAGAGAGAGATGTCAAAGGTGAACAGGAGAAAGTGGAAGAAAAAAGGAAGGGAGAAGTTAATTTGTAAAATAATGGGTAGGAGTAAAATTGCATTTGATGTTCTTCTTTGGTTTACCATAGTAAAAATTAGACTCCACTCTTAATGATGTTGAGCTTTTCTCGAGTGCCAAAGCTCAGCATTTTAAAATAATTAATTGGCTTGCGTTTAGTGCCTCATTCACACTGGAAATATCAACTGTAACTGATCCCATGACAAAAGTGGTCTTGTTTGAGTAGACAAGAAAGATTTTGTGAGTGGTTGATGGGTGCTCTGGTGTGGTTTGCTCCTTCTTTCGTATAAAAAATCTGTCGTCCTTATCTCTCCTTCTTCCTCTTTTTTTTTCTTGTTTGTTACTCTCTTGTAACATCTGTAATCTTCGGCACCATATATTAAATTATTGTCCATAACACGTACTAGCTTCAGCAACATTTGTGGCAAAATCAAGTTAAAGCCACAGAGCAAGTATTTATCCTATACTATATCACCTCTGGAATTCTGGTATTGATACCATTAGCCGTTACAGAGTTGTTTGTATTTTTCAAAATATCTCTCTCTTTCTCTCTCTCTCTCTCTCTCTCTCTCTCTCTCTCTCTCTCTCTCTCTCTCTCTCTTTGGATATATATTCTTTCATTCACTACTCATCAACCCGCTCCTTCACAGGCATGTTGTGCACTCTTTTATTATTCTCTCCACCCCCTCCTCCCCTCCCCCTCCTTTTCTTTCTTCTTTGTGCTTGTGCTGTTAAGGCTAGAGAGGTGAGCAGAGTAAGCCTGATTCCCCGTTTGGACTTCTCTATCAATATCCACCCCTTGGCACTCATAGGACCTTATACAGTTGCGAGCACCGTAAAACCTTACTAAAAACTAAACTTTCTTTCTTCCCTAAAGCCATCCAGCAGCGTACGGCTTCCCGCTCCGCACAGCAGCAGCCCGTGATCCGAACCCCGGCAGGCGCCCCGCCAACCCCAGTACACACTCCCAGCCAGCGCATGGTCAGGCCTCCCCAGCCAATGTCCAAGCAGCCCCTGCGCCAGCCCACGCCCACCTCCACTCCGCTGAGGCCTATGGGAGGCTATGGCGCTACACCGGGGATAAGAACTCCGGCTCCGATTGGTCGAGGCACTCCGCAGCAACAGCAGCAGCACCAGCGCATGCCGATGTCTACCCCGCAAGGAGGCGGGAGGGGCATGGTGATGCCCGCGGGTTATGGTGAGTGTGCCTCTTTGGAAGACTGTTGGTAGCTTTTCTAAAACTTGTTCATTTTTGTCTGACTGGTTAAAATGGGTTAAAAACAAAAAATTGTTTAATCTTTCTGGGTCTTTGCATCCGGGTCTAAAAGTTAAGTGACCAACAATATCTGAAAGCCCATTCGTAAAAGAAGTTGCAAAAGATTCCGACATGTTCTCTTTGATGAAAGCCTAAAGTGGGTAAAAAAAATAATAAGGGATTTACAGCATACACAGTTTAAAGTGGACATATTTTCCTCAACACCCCTCTTAAACATTCGCCTAAGAAACACGATTCAAAAGACGGGATGAGTATTTTTTTAGACTCACGTAGAGCAAGTGGAGACGTCTAGACAGCCGTTGGATGAAATCTACAAGCTTACACTAAAATGTGGGGGCAGGGTGGTGTCGCTGTCTCAAAATGAGCAATTTGTGGGCAAGGCTACTGTAAGTCCTTTATTTTAGTGATCCTGTGTATGCATCCAAAGAGCGTGCCATACAAAGTTTTGTGGGCATAGGTAAATTCCTCTATAAGCAAGAACTTTTTTTATGCCGTCAGACAAAAGTGAACAAGCTAAACATGTAATTTTTATGACTGCTGCGGCCAAGTTCTCTATGTCTGTTTCTCACCACAAAAGGCACAACGTAGTATGCGAGCCATGCAGGTGTTTGGTGGGTGCTCTGACGTGGTTTGATCCTTTTCTCCTGTCAAACATTTATCGTCCTGATCTGTCTTTCTTCTTTTTTATGTTTGTTATTCTCTTGTAACACCTCTAATCCTTGGTACTTTTATTGCCCTTTTGTGTTGCAACACTTAAGGCTATCTCAAAGTTGTATTTTTGTAAAATGCCTAGAGCTGTGTGCACATGGCAGAAGGAGCTATAAAAATTATATCTACATTATTGTTATAATGATTATTGTTATAGATATACCATCATTACAACAATGTCCTCCGTGGGTGGTTGGCAGGTGCTCTGGTGTGGTTTGCTTTCTCTTTCCCATCAAACATCTCTCGTCTTTATCTCCTCTCCTTCTTTTTTGTGTTTGCTACTCTCTTGTAACACCTCTAATCTTCGGCACTTATATGACCTTATTGTGTTGCAAGTGCCGTAAAACACTTACAAAAACCAAAACTAAAACAATATGTGAGATGTGCTGACAAAATGAGTTACTTCTTGCAATCCACAAACGGAAATATTGGCGAAAAATTGACACTAGGGTCAAATTTGTCAATTTTCTATTAATGCCATATTCTTTAAATATAACATGCCCTTTATTATTTCATACTTATAAATTAAAAAAATTTCACCTCTAAGCGCGATATAACTATTTCCATGGGGGCTTGAATGCGAGAAGTAACTCATTTTGTCAGCACGCTTCACATATCCTCCCCAGTGCCACCTCCCGGTCCTCCTATGCCGAGGACCGTCCTGCCCCGAGACCGCGGGACCATGGACCGCCTCATGGACTACCTGGTCGGGGACGGGCCGGAGAACCGCTACGCTCTGGTCTGCCAGCAGTGCTACTCTCATAACGGGATGGCGCTGAAGGAGGAGTTTGAGTACCTCAGTCAGTGCTCCGACTTATTTGTTCTTTTACTTTACTTTACTCTTTTTTACTTTACTTTATTTTTTCTTTATTCCTACTTACTTTACTTCATTTGTACTTGCTTTACTTTACTTTACTTTACTTTACTCTATTCTTACTTACTTACTTTACTTTACTTTACTTTACTTTACTTTACTGTACTTTACTTTACTTTACTTTACTATACTGTATTTGTACTTACTTTACTTTATTTTACTTTACTTTACTTCACTTAACTTTACTTTATTTTATTCTTACTTACTTTACTTTACTTTACTTTATTCTTTCTTACTTTAATTTACTTTACTTTTCTTTACTTTACTTTATTTGTACTTTACTATATTTTACTTTACTTTACTTTACTATACTGTATTTGTACTTACTTAACGTTACTTTACTTTACTTTATTTTACTTTACTTTACCTTATTTGTACTTGCTTTATTTTACTTTACTTTACTTATACTTACTTTACCTTATTTGTACTTTACTTCTCTTTACTTTACTTTATTTGTACTAACTTTACTTTACTTTACTTTGCTTTACTTTATTTGTACTTACTTTACTTTACTTTACTTTTCTTTATTTATACTTACTTTTCTTTATTTTACTTCACTTTTACTTTACTCTTACTTTACTTTTACTTAACTTTACTTTACTTTATTTGTTTGTACTTTACTGTACTATCCTGTACTTTACTTTACTTTACTTTACTTTACTTTACTTTACTTTACTTTACTTTACTTTACTTGTTTGTACTTTACTTTACTTTACTTTACTTCTACTTACTTTATTTCTACTTTACTTTACTTTACTTTACATTACTTTACTTTATTCTTCCTATTGTACCTCTAGGGCGTTGAGGGGGGGCCAAGAGTTTTCTGTCTCTAGCAAGCTGGATGGTTGGATGTTGTTGTGTTTTCAGGGTATCCTTCACACCCTCGATCTAGGTCTTCCTTGGTCTTCCTCTTGCCTTATTTGTTGAATAGATAAATGTGTCCCGACATGATGGAATAAGGCGCTCGTCAAGTTTTGGGCATATCACACAGTTGTACATTTTTCTGTAAATACAAGTAAATGAAATGTGTTAGTTTTTCTGTTTTCTAGATGCTCGTACTGGGAACCCCCTTTAATCCTTGGCACTTACATAAAACCTAATTGTGTTGCAAGTGCTGTAAAACACTTACTAAAACTACTAAGAACTGAAGAAAAATTACTTAAAGAATGTGAACAAGTGGGTGGTTTGCTCTTTTTTTCCTATCAAACATCTGCTGTCCTGATCTCTCCTCCTTTTTTGTTTTGTTTGTTACTCTCTTGTAATACCTCTAATCTTTGGCAATCATGGGGCCTATTGTGCTGCAAGTGCCGTAAAACACTTACTTAAACTAACTGATCGGTCCTTCTTCTTTTTTGTGCTTGTTACTCTCTTGTAACACCTGTAATCTTCAGCAATCACGGGGCCTATTGTGCTGCTAGTGCTGTAAAACTAACTCTACTGATATGACGAGTTGAATTCATGTTTGAAGAAAATCTGACTATAGTGTTCTCTGCGCTCTGACAGGTTTTCGTTGCTGTTACTGCTTCTTCCTGAACCCCGCCCGCAAGCAGCGTCCGTTCGCCCCACGTATGGAGTTCTTCAATCCACTGGCAAGAGGTCAGGGAGGTCAAGGTGAGTGAGAGTGAAGATGTGGGGATCTGGTCGAAGGACCAGTCATACCGGAAGATGGACTGCTTAGTGTTTTCACTTTACTTTACTTATCCATCTCTCTCTCTTCTGGTGCTGTGGCTGTCATAAATGGTCAGCGACGCAGGAACTCAACATTCACTCGGGGGTCCTTGAAAAATGCTGAAAGTTTGTTTACTTATCCCTCAGTCTTAAAAGACTGTTGGGGCACCAAGGAGGATTGGGCAACCTCTTTTTTCGACCCTTCTCTATTTTCAGCCTTTCGGAGGGCTTTTCCCAACTTTAAACGTGTCCATTCCACTATGTTTTCTTCTCATCTCTTTTCCTGTTGTCTGCCTTTCCTTCTCCCACCCCTGGGGGCGGTGCTCCTGATTGAAGTGTCTTTAGGCCATTCCCAAAGGGGGGACATTAATCCCGTTCTTATGCACAGTAGAATTGTAATTGTAAATGGGCTGATTCAATAATGTCATGCTCATAACTGTGCCTGAACTGCAACAGGGAACTGCAGCTTTTTCTTTTCTAATCCTTACTATCGTCATTTTTCCTTTACTTCTTTTGTATGTTTGTCACACTATTGTGAAACGCTATTTCCGGGGTGCCCTGATGGTCGAAGCAGACTTTGTGCCGTTGAAGCTAGAGAGATGAGGAGAGTAAGCCTGATTCCCTTTAAGGATTTTTCTGTTGACATTCACCCCTTGGCGCTTAAATGACCTTATGAAGTTGCGAACGCCGTAAAACCTCTACTAAAACGGAAAAAAAACTTTTCTCCTCCCTCCTTGTACAGTGCCCTGTAGAATCATCTGCTGAGTGCAAGCTCCGCAAAAATAAACCAATACACCTTTTTGAAACGTGACGTGAGACCGAGTCTTAACACTAATCAGTTAAGATGAACCTCTCTTTTTAAATCTCTTTTAGCTTGTACCTGCAGTTTACTATAAATGATCACTCTTTCAGTGGATTTGAAGTGTGGGTGGCTGACGGGGGCTCTGGTGTGGTTTGCTCTTTTTTTTCCTAATCAAACATCTATAGTGTTTGTCTCCCCTCCTTTTTTTTGGTGTTTGTTACTCCCTTGTAACACCTCAAATCTTTGGCTCATATATAACCTTTTTGTGTTGCAAGTGCCGTAAAACAATTTTACTAAAGCAAAAGGATTTGATTGCCTTTAAAAGGCAGTCAAACCTACTCTGATGGCCACCTGTCCAAGACAATCACCTGTACAAATTATGATCTCTTCCCCCTTCCCCCATTTGCATTATTTTAAAAATATTATAATGGCATTGTTGAGATGTCCACAAATCTAAGACTTTATACGCCCAAAAAATGATGAGTACCTTATGCCACCATGGTGTGACACATGTATGTATATGTATACATACATACTCACGTAGATATGTCATACATTCATACATGCACGCACACTTACTTGTGTACGCATTTTTAGACAGGCAGGCTTGTGGGTAGTGATTCTATGGCAGATATTGGGTTCTCTTTTCCCTCTTTTTTTTCCTTTGTATTTTTTTTTAGCAAAGCACATCCAAGAATGGTGTGTTTGTTTTTTGATGGGTTCTTTTTTAAAATTTTATTTTCTCATTTAAGGTCCCAAGCAATTGCCACCCAATAATGATGAGAGTGATGAAGAAGATACTGATGATGAGGATGAGGAGAACAGTGAAGAGGAGGAGGAGCAGAAGTCTGCCGGCCCTTCTTCTGAGAAACCCTCTGACAGGTCAAAGGTCGGTGGACAAGGAGCAGCAGGAAATGGAGTACCCAGTTCGTCGGTCAGACGAGGTCCTGGTCCAGCTGCGACCACTTCCACTGACCAGAGGTCTCAAGGGACGAGCTCAAAGCCAGCCGCGGGGTCATCGGGTCAGAGCACACTCAGGTCTGGCATTCCTAAAGTAGCTGCTGCTGCTGCCACGATGAGCAAAGGTCAAGGTCAGACGGGTGAGCAGCTGCTTCCCGTTGGTGCTGTGAAAACGTTGAGACCCGCTGCGACATCAGTGGTCGCGTCGAAGAATGCGGGGGCCGTCGTTTCGAGCGGTGCTGTAAAGAGCCCTACTTCTTCCGAGTCTCGCTTTCCACAGAGTCAGACGGCTGCTCAGGCTAGGAATACCTTCGCATCACCGCCGGTGTCTGCGTCTGTCGACAACAAAGCCGCCAGCGAGTCTGCGTCTGCAGGAAGTGTTGTCAGCCAGACTGGTCTACGTAGCAGCAGTCAGCCCCAGAAAAAGGGGCTGGGAGATAGCACTTCCGCTACAGCTACACCCGTCGTGTCGAGTGCCTCTCTAAGAAGCCAGATTCCCTCTCTCGTCGGGACGAAGAAGCCGGTCGAGTCAGAAAGCACGGACAACTCAACGGCCGTCACGGCGCAGGAAGTTTTGTCAGCACCAGCAGCACCCCCTGTGCAGCGAGATGCCGATGATATTATTTCCAACGCCGACGCCAACGGTGCCCACACGGAGAATGGACTAAACAACAGCGATCCGTCTGTGCCTTTAGGGGAAACCGCCCCAGAGGAAGTATCGTCTTCGGCGTCGCTAGTGACAGCTTTGGAGTATGACGGCGGAAGCGGCCGCGATAATATCGTCGATCCTCCCTCGGGGGACGCGGCCGAGGGTGATGTACATGATGGCCGCAACCCACCGCCCAATGAGGCTAGCGCCGAGGGAACCGCCGATGGGAGTAGTGCTGCGTCCTAGCTGGGCCTGTCCTGGGTGTGTTATAAATAGTGCAATACCCGATGATGAGACGCAGCTGTCTGTGGTGGTCAAGGCTTATACTTAGAGAGCAGTTTGTGGTAGAAAGATTTGTTTTCCTCAAAGTTGAAGATTGAAGTGTGGTAGGTTTTTCCTCAAAGTTGAAGATTGAAGTGTCATAGGATAGTATTTTCCTTGTGGAAAGTGCCGTGGGTGTTTTGAAGTATTGTAATGTTTGATAGCAAGACAGAAATATATATATAGCAGCCCAGGGTGGGGTAGAAGCCTTATTTTTTGAGGAACGGATTTTGAAGATTGAAGTGCAGTAGGGTAATGTTTTTCTTGGTGGAAAATGCCGTGGGTGTTTTGAAGTACAATAATGTTTGATAATAGGATAAAGCAGCCTAAGGGAAGGGGAAAAGCCTTATCTATTGAGGAAAGGGTTTTGAAGAACGTGTTCTTGAAGTTAAAAGTTGAGGCGTTTTAGTGGATGTGAGTAGTGTTATGTTTTAGATATTGTCAGCAAACTGTTAAAATTTATTAAGCTGAGAAATAGAAAGCAAAATTTTTGACAAAAGAGAAAAACAATTTCATTTCTTTAATAACAATTTTACTTACATTATGCATTTTTCCTTGCGCTTTACTTTGTTTAGAATTTTAGTTTCTGCAAAATATATTTTGAGCACATACAGCTGGTATCACATATTAAGAAACAATTTTTTTAGAGTTCAAAATCTTGGGCGCAGTACATTTTAACAGCTAGCCGACAATATGCTCTTGGTGTTTAAAAAATTATGCAATGCTTTCAATCGTATAATGGTTCGTAGATAATATAGGTGTGAATGATGATATATGTTTCGGATGTTGGAAAGTCTGAAGGTTTAGTTGTCTGAGTGGAATGTCCTCTTGATGAACGTAGACTGAACGTGGATTGGACATGTTACATTGTCCTGTGCTTGATGTATGGGCTTCTGATAGTATCAAAAGGAAGGCTGTCTGTGTAGAGACCAAGAAAAATGTTAACTGGGAAATTTGGGTACTGGAAGGGTAGCCATGATAGCAGAGAGATGATCTAGAGTTTATTCCAAGACAATGATGTATTTGGTACCAAATCTGGTAAAGTGTGGTAGAGCCAAAAGCTAGGCAGTGTGACAAGAGACAAAGTAGGAGAGAAGAGTGATGAGCCAGTGGTTTATTCTGGTGGAACTGTAGAAGGTTCTTCTGTAGTAGTAGTAGTGCTGTGAGGGATGTCAGAAATAGCCTTTGGTAAACTTGCCATGATAGCAGAGAGATGATCTCGAGTTTATTCCAAGACAATGATGTAATTGATGTCAAATCTCGTGAAGTGTGGTAGAGACAAAAACTAGGCAGTGTGACAAGGGACTAAGTAGGAAAGGGAGAAGTGTGGTAGAGACAAAAACTAGGCAGTGTGACAAGGGACTAAGTAGGAAAGGGAGAAGTGTGGTAGAGACAAAAACTAGGCAGTGTGACAAGGGACTAAGTAGGAAAGGGAGAAGTGTGGTAGAGACAAAAGCTAGGCAGTATGACGAGATGCGAGACATTGCTGTGTTCGGTATCGAATCTGGTAAAGTGCGGTAGATCCAAAGCTTGGCAGTGTGACACTGACAAGGTACTTAACTAAGAAGAGAAGTGGCATGAGCCAGTGGTTTATTCTGGTGGAATGGGAAGGTTTTTCTGTAGTAGTAGTGCTGTCGGGGATGTCCGAAATAGCCTTTGGTAAACCTGCTGCGATAGCAAAGAGAAGATCTCGAGTTAATTCCAGGACAATGATGTAATTGGTGCCAAGTCTCATAAAGTGTGGCAGAGGCAAAAACTAGGCAGTGTGACAAGGGACTAAGTAGGAGAGAGAGAAGATGGTTATGGCTCGCCAGTCTGTAATGTGTAACGTGATGGAAGCTAATGAAATTAGCCGGGCTTTGTGATGAAGTTTGAAATTGCAGCGATGATATCTGTGCTGGATGAGCTGTCTGTGGAGGAACTTGAGTTAAGTTTTTATTTTGAAGTGATGAGTTCTGTTTTAATACTTTACTAAAGAGCCACAAGTGGCTTTTGAAGGCACTAGTTTTTCTGTTTTCATGTACAGTCATCAGCCTATGGACTAGAGACTGAGATGTCTCTTTAGAAAGAAATGAGAGGAAGAAGATGTCCCTTTTGGAAATAAATGTAAGTGGGTGGTAATGGGTATGAACATTTTATCTATCCTCCTTTGAGCAAAAGGGGGCCCTGGCTATTAAAAGGTTACTGCTTCAGAGTATTTTGTTAAGATTGTAGGAATCTTACAGCGAAGTTTGTATCTGAGAAACCACTCCTCACCCTCTCTTTTGAAACTGCCGTCATCTAAAAAAAAATACTGTCAAAACTGTTTAAAAGACCAAGATGGCAACCACCCTATAGTCGATGAGAAAAGTGTTTGTATTAGACAAGTGGACAGCTTTCTTACACAATGTCATTTTGATGTTTAAAAAGTTACGCAAATGAGGAAATCGGAAGTGGCCATTTGTTAAGGTGATTGTCTTATACAGGTGGCTGCGAGGGCAGGTTCGACTGTATTTAGTGGGAAACGAAATTGGTTATTAAAATTAATTTTTTTCCTCGTATGTGTAATTGTTCGCTTTTAAGCACAAGGGGGCCATCCCGAAAAATGCTGTTTTGAGAAAATCGAAGGTAAAGTTTTTGAACCCTTGTTCAGTTTCTTTAAAAGACAAGGAGAGTTTTCTCAATAACCAAGCAAATATACGCACTAATGAAACCAAACTTCTCCCATAGGTAGGAAAATGTTCACTTTTGGTGTAGGTCAAGATTTCTGGAAACCCCCGAAATCTGGGTAAGCCCACTTGTCCTTAAAAGCGACCGATTGAGAGAAAGGAAAGAGGTTTTAGCATTTACTTTAAAAGTGCTGACTCTTCAAGTCACCGGCTGGTTATTGACCCAGGGCAGGGCAGCCATGATTGCTGCACCTTGACCTCATGACCCTTGACCTGTGATTGTTATGAAGCAGGGTTTTTTTATGCTATGACTGTTGCAAATTTAGTCAATATTCTTGTTATTCTAGCATGCTTATTTATTCCTCATGACAAATGCTTGTTTATTTGTGTGTGTGTGTATGTGTGTTCGTGTGTGTGTGTGCGGGCCTGTGTGTTGTGTTTATAAAATGTGTGTAATGACTGTGTTTCTGTGAAGGAAAGAAAAGAAATTACCTGGACATACTCAGTTTGTGAGGGCTTTGGTTTATTTTTTATTACTTTTTTTTTCTTCTCTTTTTATTGGCTTTTTATTTTTAGTTTTACATACACAGAGTAGATCAATACATGTGCCCAGATTTTGTTCCTCTGTAGAGGTTTAGACAGAGAAGTGATTTGTCTGCTTTGCATAGTAGAGTAGTTTTCAGTTTTTTGTTGGCGAGCTAGACTTTTGTATCGTTCAGTTGTATTCTGTACAGCTCTGCTGCATATCTCAAAAAGAGTTTTTGTGTCTGAACTTTTCAGTGGATGGTTGGCGAGTGCTCTGGTGTGGTTTGCTCCTTCTTTCCCATCGAATACCTCTGTCGTCCTGATCTCTCCTCCTTTTTTGTGTTTGTTACTCTCTTGTAACACCTCTAATCTTGGGCAGTTTTATATGACCTTATTGTGTTGTAAATGCTGTAAAACTCTACGAAAACTAATTTTTCATGTCGGAAGTGGCCTTACTGCGGTGGAATGGGCTTGAGAGAGATCATGTCGTGTTACTTTCTCTGTACCGTACCGGGTACTTATAGTCTACATATAGCGGCGACCTCGGTGCTTTCTTGTCGTTTCTCCTTTTTTTTATAAACAATGAAAATGAAACTTCTTTTTCAGCTCACTCTTTGTTAGGAACTGTTTTCACTGTTATTAAAAATGGAGATACGACAAGAAAGCGCTGAGGGCGCGATATAGCTCTGTGCTTTTTGCTTAGTAACCTTGATTGTTACGGAAAATAAAACTGAAATTCAACAAAAAATGGACTCTAACTAAGGATAATAATTTTTGACTCAAAGGAAAGATTTTTCAGCAGTTTTGATAGCTGTGTTTAAAATCCCGAAAAGTTGGAATTTGAAGTTAACACAAGATTGCACCCAGATCATTGTTTGTGTGGGTGTTTCGTCTTTGTCTCTTATCTGTTCCACTCACCAATGTATATGTCTCAACTGTGCCTTAGTGCTTCTATGCCAAGCCAAAAACCAAACAAAGGCATCTAGTAGTATGTTTATGTTGCTTTATTTTGATATAGTGAATTAGATATTTATTTGAAGGGCACAAGGTGGGAAAAAAAAAAAGAGGTGTCAATTTTTTGATAATTTGAGTTGTGACAACGTGTGGTTGGAGGGCGCCTCTGGTCGGTCCTCCTACTTCCTTACTTTCCCTCTGTTGTTTCTGTCTGTCTGTCATATTTTTTCCCAGCACTAAATGACCATTATTGTGTCGATGTGCTTCTCTTTGCTCAAAGAAAGAAAATGAGTTGTGTCTCTTAAGTTGGAAAGCGTTTACCTACACACCTTTTTTTTCCCATCTAAGTATTCAGGGTTAAAACCTTATGCTTCGGCCATTATTAGGCTTAGAAAAAAAGCTGTACTATGGAAAAGATATGGGTTGTCAAGAGTTTCATTTTTGTTCTTCTCAAAATGCCCCAAAAGTGACATCCTTAGTTTTTCCCTTGCGCCCTTCATATGAAGAATTATGATTTTTTTTCTCAGCGCATGGAAAGAGCAGCTTTTTTGCAACTAGAAAGTGTTTTTAAATGACAAAAGTTTTTACCGTTATGTCAAGATATGTGAAGGGAGAACTTCTTTATATTTCAGGCTAACTGAACATATCCAGAAGTATTATTTATATATCTCTAATGCAGTTTATTTTACCAAGGGCAAAGATATGACTTGTTTTTGTTGTTTTACTTCTCCAAGTTCACAAGTTTTTGTCTCAGAAAGGCTCTGACCTGTTCTGCCCTTAGCTGGCAAAACATTTTTTTTTCCTTTTTGGCGCCAACATATTTTTATTTGCTAAATCGATAGCCTGATCAGTTCCCCTACTGTACCAAGAAAATCAAAGTGGAACTGTGTGACTAGTTTTTGAATAAATTAGGATTTAAATTTCAGAAGAATGCCTTTTCTTTAATGGTTATGCTGACAAAATGCCTTTTTTCTCAAAACTATTGTGAATGAAGGAAAAGGTGTTTGGTCAGTGTACGTGGCAGTGTTTTCTTTCATTGGTCCCAACATGGAAACTGTGGCGTCAATGGTCAGGTGGTTAGGTTGTAGGGTTGGGGTGTTCCAGTACTTTTTTAGCCCCCTGGAGTACTTGTACTAACTTTAGTAGTTTTTAAATACTCGTCGAAGATCGTGCATAACAAGATAGTTCACATCTCTCAAAATTCGGTGGCATCCTCTTCGAAAAAGTGCGGACTTTGCGATCAGAGTTACTCTTCTTGTGTGAAAAACGATAAAAGTGAAACTAACAAACTGTGCTATTCCTATTCTTCTTCTGGAGAAATGAAAGAGAGATTCAAAACAAAGACTGCAGGGCCCTCTGAACCAATACGCGGACTTCTTTGGACTCATTTTTGGCCGAGTGAACTATCTTGTTATGTACAATCTTTGCTTTCGTGTAGTGCCTTGAGTCCAAAACCTCTGAAGGCGCTGGAAATTAATAGAAACAGATTAACAAAGATTTCGCAATTTTCATCTTTCTTGTTTGTTGCTGCATTTTTTGCGGGTTTTTTTCTTTTCTTTTCTTTTTTTCTTTTTACTCTTTTTCTTTGCGTGCACTGTTCCGACCATCTCAGTAATTTTGATATTTTTGTTTGTCTTTTTAAAAAACCATTATTGATATTTCTTTTTCTGGCTCGTGTATTCTTGTTTTTGATAATTATATCATGAGCAGCACAGTTACCAGTATTCAGATGATCCAAGGATCGTGGGCAAAAAAGCAAAATTAAGATTCTACTTTTATTGATCCCCGTGGGGATCGGTTATTTATTAGTTTTTATACTACAGCGTAAACACATGTGCTACGTAAAGGCAATAATTATTATACTCTGAGACTTTCAGTGAGTTGACAGGCATTTGGGTATTGATTTACTGGTAAAAAATACAGTGTAACCCCCCGCTCCCCCTCCGTTTCTTTGCTTCCATATAGGGACACAGAGTGACCCAGGATCTGTGTACTGTTTAAGGTCCTCTGTTGCGTCTATAGTGTCCATGTCTTTATTTTTTTTTTGTAAGTGTTTTACGGTACTCGCAACCGCATAAGGTCATATGAGCGCGCGGGACACATTACACATTTTCAGCTTATAGGAAATTTTGAATTTTGCCCGGGTGGCAGCTGAAGCCTACTCTCATCGATTTTGAACCACCAAGGGATCTTTAACGTGCACAACTTTCTCACAGGACTTCCGAGATTTTTCAACCTTGTCCAAGAAAGCTAGGTGTAGATCTTTCCTACCATAAGATCAGGGTTGTGGCTGATAGACAGCAGTAAGTAGGTGCCAGGGAGTGGCAGTAGACATGCTGCAGAAAGAGTCAGGATTGCAAAGGAGTGGGCAAAGGAGGTGAGGTGGTGGGGGCAGAAAGTGGAGTCGAAAGCAGACGACAGAACATTAAGAGAAGAAAAGGACGTGAAAGGGGACAATTTTAGACAAGAAAAATTTCCGTCCCTATCCAGATTTGAACCCGGGACCTGTTGAATGAGAGGCGAACACCTAAACCTATAGGCTACGAGAGCCCCCTGTCTGAGTCTCTCAAGAAGTTAAATTAAGTTAAATGAAGTTGCAAGCTCCGTAAAACACTTATAAAAAAAAAGATTTTTTAAAAGATAAAAAAAGAAGTAAAATTACGGTGTAGAGTCTCTGCTTATACAAAAAATATAAAATCAGCACCGGTATATGGACACAAATTACAGTCCACGAATATTTTTTCTTTCATTGCTATCTGACCAATCTCTCTATTTTAAACGGAAAACACGGTGAAACCAAAGAAAATCTGGGGGCCCCACTGGTTTTGGTGTTGTGTAAAGTAAGTGGGTTCCACGGTAGATGTATCATCATTGAGTTGCTATTTTTATTGTGGTTACGAGCAGCTGCGTGCACATGCTTTTGCAATATTCTATGCATGGTCTTGTTTTTGTTTTCCTTTACAATGGATTCCTTCTGAGCAGCATTTGTTACAATTATGTGCAATGTCAAAGAGTTTGCCAGCCCGTGAGATTAGTTTTCAATCTTTTATCTACCTATCTATCCATCTATATCTTGCCTGGTTATTTGGTTTATATTGTTGTTGTTCTCTCTTGTGTTGTTTTTTTTTTTTTTGGTTGTTTTGCCTTCGCCCTATCTCTGAGATGAGAGTAAGGGTCAGACGTTCAGGTTTTAAGTCGAGTGTGCACTTTCCAGAAAACTGCCGACTTTCTTCGTCACACAGCAAAAAGTGACTCATGAGAGATTAAGTTTTTATGAAGATTTTCATAGTACTTTTTTTTCTTTGTTTTTCTTGTTTTTCTTCTTATTTTTTTTTATGCTGAAAGTTGAATGGTTTGCGAAGTAGAGTGCGCCAGACTTATGGATATATATGCCTGTGAAGGTATTTATAAATGCATTCTTTTATGGTTATGACAATAATTCTTGCTCCCTCTCATTTGGATTTTAGAGGGTACCTCTTGACTGTCTTTATGTTGTTTTTCTTTATCTAGCTTTTTTTCCCAACATTAAATTGACGATCACTATCGTTTCAATATGCTTCTCTTTAACCCAGACTCAGCTGTTTTTCTTTTCAGGATTTTTGTTGTGAGACTGTGCCTCAGCCAAGAGTGGTATATGAGCAGTTCTTGGGGTCAGTGTTAGTTGCCTGCCAGATATGAACTCCTATGTGCAGCTGGTTGGAGGGCACCACTGGTTCGTCCTACTTTTTTATTTTCCCTCGTTTGACTTTTTCCCAGCACTAAAATACCATTATTGTGTCGATGTCCTTCTCTCTTTACTCAAACGAAACTGACAAGCAGACATTTTGTGTAGTGATGTCAAGATTATTTTTCTTTAAAAAAAAAAAAAAGTTGTTATGTGCTGGTCAGTGCATAGCTCCTACGTATCAAGAGTGTTTGACGATTACATTATAGATGACCAGGTGTGCGAGTACAAGACTCCGGCAAACACCAGATTGGCAAAGCTGTGTTTGTCAGGGTCTTACACCTAGCCTTTGATACAGACGATAATATTGTCATGTTCTGTAAACTTGTCTAAATGATAGTCCAAAAAATCTTTTCTCGTTTGCAGTATGTAGGTAGTCGATAGATGCTGTGATATGATCTGTTCTTGTTTTTCTTCTCACTGGTGTGGTAGTTTCATGCGGAATAAAAGAAACTTTTCATAGAGGCTTTCTAGATCTGTCGCCATCCCTCTATTTCTGTTTCCTCTCGCATCGTTTTGTTTCCTCGCGCAAGATCACATAATTGATTTGCTCTATTTTCGTTCGTAAGAAGTTGTTTTCTGAGAACAACACTCCTCTGTTACAGATAAAGAATTTCAGGTTTTTTTTCGTTCCCTTGTTTGTAATTGTCATTTTTGCTTTTGCTGGAGTTAATTTTAAAAAATGAGAGACAGATTTCTACTTTCTAACACAAATGTTACCCTGTGTTATTTTGCTACCTAAGAATAAAAATGATATAGTGCTACCAAATTTTATCTGTAGAATCAAAAGTAAGAGTCTTTCATCGTCAAAGTATTTCCTCATTGCTCTCGTTTTCATTCTAGCTGTGAGGATGGTTGGTGTCCTGTCTGCTACTTCTCTTTCTAGTCAGTGTTGATGAAATCTTCTCTGTCCTCATAGTGGGTGGTTGGAGGGTGCCACTGGTAGATCCTGCTTCTTTACTTTCCCTCTGTTGTTTCTGTCTGTGTGTTTTACTTTTTATCCAGGCCATTATTGTGTCGATGTGCTTCTCTTTACTCAAACAAATTGACTGTCCTCATACAGTGAGTATGAACTCAGTGCAGTTTGTTACTCTACAAAAAGATATAGTGAGGATGCTTTCGTGAAAAGTTTCAATGGAGATGTCGAAGAATTCTGATTTCTTTTTCTCTTTCTGAATGTTTTGGCAATACGTTGGTGAAAGGATCCATTTATTTTTCGACGAAACCACTTACATTTTGTCCTGTAAAAGTTATGTATGTATGATGTTGATCATGCCCTGTTGTAGATTATTCATAGAGCATTTTTTCTTCAGGAGAATTTTTTTTTTACTTTCAAGTTTTGAAAATTGTTTTTTTGTCTGATGCTTGCTGAACACCTTTTCTTTATTGCGGAAGCTTACGCTCGTAATAATGCTTCAAGTGTATTTCCACTGAGATGAGAAGGTGACATATCTACTGTTCAGTGTACGACTCTATCAAACGTCACTTTTGCGGAATGGCATTTGACAGGCGGAATCTTGCGCCAAGCGGTCGAAATATTTTCTTTTATGTCTGTTATGAATTGAAAAGCGTGCAGAGCTTGCTGTTGAGTGGGTTTATGTTTATGATCTGTTTAAGGCATGATGCGGGGGAAATTTTGAAATTCATTAATAAGAAGAAACTAAGCTTACAAATATGGTAGCATCAACATAAATAGAGTGGAGAATTGGGCCAGAAGTAAAATTTTGAAAATTTTTTTGTGTTGCTATGGTAACGGCTGCCATATTGGAATGTCATATACAGAAAATGTATACATTTCTAAAAAATCTATCATAAGGTTATAAATGGCACCAAATGGGTATTTTATGCGATTTTGTAGCATACTGTGGCTGTTTTAGTGGATAAAACTGGCATTTTTGATGTAGGAAAAGAAAGTTTTTCAGAATCAAGGTTCAAATTAGGGAAACATTTCAACCACAAAAAAGATGAAGAGTGGCAGCTGATAAAATCTGTAATAAAACCATTTAATTTTGGTCTTTTTAAAAACTCAGAGGTTTATTCACTAGAATAATGTTTCAGCTATCAATGTACCAAAAATTAGGTAGATACCTTAAATACTTTTCGAATGATAGATTTTTTCCGATTGCGACCCCCTCAAAAAATTTAATTTGAGAAAATGGACGTCAAAATTTTGGCTTGCAAAACGTATTGAAATAAAATAGTCATACGCTCACATTTATTACTCTCAATGGCTTAGATAATAATAATTATAATGAAGATCATTTCTACAGCGCCCACTCCCGTGTAAACACATCTCTAGGCGCTTTACATAAATGCATGTACGAACAATATTCACACACGCGACACACACACGCACACACACACACACACTCATACACACACACACACACACTAACACACGCACATACAAACACAAACAACCCACACACTCACGCACACATTACACGCACACATATGCCCACACATGCACAACACCCCCCTCCCCACACACACACACACACGCACGCACACACACACACTCATACACACACACACACACTCACACACACACACGCACAAACACACACCTACTTGCTTATCACACGCGCACGTTTACTCATCGCTACTAAATGAGCACATACACATACATAATAAAATAATATACACAATGCAATTTGAAAAATACATAAATGGATACATGGTCCTTTACATAAAATTGTACTGAACATGAATCTACTGACATAAAAATGATGCTAAGATGTCTCGTCCACTATGACGGTTCACATATTGAAGGCCCCTGCTTCATACAGATCACCCTCTGCTTGCTGTCTCTTCTTCTCAAGCTGGAGTCGCTGTCTCTTTCGGTCTTTGCGACCCCATTTTGATGCGCGTTTCCTGCACTTCATGGCACTCTTTAGCTTGTTACCGGTTTTCCTGGCTTGGTGCTTGTGGTGGCTTCCTCCTACTGGAATGTTCAAGGCTTCCAAAACGGCGAAGAGCCCAGAAGGACCACAGTTAAACGCCAAGACTGAGAGAGCTGTTGCCGTTTCGACAGACCGCAACGACGCGAATCGAGTTTTGGTGCAGCGTGACCAAATCAAAGAGTTAAAGCACTCGTTGGCATTTTGCGTTTGCATGGACGCACATCGTTTTAAAACATCTGGTCGAGTCATTCTTTCCACAACTAGCCACACAAATTTTGCAACATCCTCTGTTATGGTTGGTGTGTGCTTGCGCGGCTCTTCTTTCGTTTCCAAGGCTCGTTGGAAGTGGCACCATGAACTGATGCCAGTGGGGCAGAGATGGTGTTGTGGGTTGTCGTCGATGCTGAGTATGTGGTAAATTCCACCATAGACATCACTCTGCGTTTGCTCTGTGTCGGGTGCATTCTGCTTTAAGTTTGTTGCATATGTGTTGGTGATTTTTTCTATCTTTGTTTTCGTGAGTTTTCTGTTCAGTTCTTTCTTGTTGCTGTTTTTGGTATTCTCTAGGGCGTTGAACATACGTTTGCTGATGTGATTAATACAGTCTTCTTTTATGACTTCAAAGTCGTATATTCCTTTTGTGTTGATCAACTGGTGAGATCTGGCATCTCCGTCACACAGCATCCTGCTGTACACAAGACCACGGTGCTGGACTGATCTTCTGAATATTGTTACTGCTGCTTCAGCCTCCATTGCTTTTGCGCTTCCTTGAAAATTTTGCTGGCATTTTAATTGATGCTTGTTTTTCCAAAGCAAATACTGTTCATCTCCTGATTTTAACCCTACCTCGCATCCATGGCAATAGTTGCTGAGGACTTGGTAATCTAAGACGAAACCTGTCTTACAGTCAATAACCACACCAACACCAAAATGGGAAGAATGACCCCTTTTATGCCAGGTCCCATCAAATGAAATCGTAGTTGCTGGCACTCTTGTTTGACCAGGATTTATAACTGTAGACGTTTCTGAAACAATCTTCGCAGCCGTTTTCATGCATTTTTCGGCTTCCTGGGTTGCAGCTGCGTGTATCTTTTGGGATGTTTCCTGGTAGGTTTTATGATGCAACGGCTTGTTTATGTTTAAAATTGAAAAAAAATTGCAAAGTCCTTCATATCCAAGCCCACACTCTTTACTAGCTAAAACAAGTCGCTTGGTTATATCTTTTTGCTTTCCTCCCGGGGAAGAGCCTCCTACATAAATGTCCTCCTCACACACAGAGCACGAAACTATAATCCTCCACATAAGTCCACCTTTGTAATCAGAACAAACTGATAAACTGCAGCTCTTACATCGTGGGCATGCAAGCAGTGCAATAATTTCAGTTAGAAATGACCAATGAAAAAGTGCATATCCCTCATTGTCGCCTACTTTTGTAACTTTCCTCATTAGTGAATTTTTTTTTCTGGCAATGGGATCAGGAGCACGTTCATCCTCATCCAAAATTTCCTCTTCACTACTGTCGTTATCACTTTCACTTGATGTTCCATCACTATACCTGAAGATCCCACTACCTAAACTACTAGGCCCAGCTATATTCGAACCGTACTGTGCTGTGTCCGAGAAAGTCAATGTCGTGGCAGAAGGCTGTGGTGATTGTTGAGACATTGAGGTTAGGGCATCAACACATACAGGAAGAATGTCCGACGAACCATTTTTCGAGCAGGATGATTGTTGAAAAAGGGGCAGTGTTGAAACAGTACTTTCACCTCGTTGGTGAGACACGCTTGCATCAGCATCCGCGAAGGCTGCTGGGGGAGGAAGTATGAGGCTGGAACAAAACAATGTAAGGCATTATAACTTGTTCACTTTCGTCTGACCGCCGTTGAAACGAAACAAAATGAAAACGCTCAGTTTAATCTTCTCAGATCTTTGCATACGAGTCTAAAAGTTGGATGACCAACAGAATCTAAAAGCCCATTTCTAAAGGTCACTGCAAACTAAGGTTCCGACACGTTTTATTTGATGTAAGCCTAAAGCGGGTCAAAAATATAATAAAGGATATACAGCATACTCATTAAGCATAAAAATTGTCATATTTTCTCGAACACCACAGTTCAACGTTCGCCTAAGAAACGCGATTCAAGAGACGGCGAGAGTAATTTTCGAGACTCACGTGAAGCACGTGGAGACGTCCAGACAGTTGGGGGATAAAATCTACAAGCTTGCACGGAAATGTGGGGACAGGGCGATGTCGCTGTCTCAAAATGAGCAATGTGTATGTTAGGTTGCTGTAACTGTAAGTCATTTATTTTAGTGATCCTGTCTATGCATCAATAAGAGTGGTTTTTAATATAGGGCCCAAAGTGAAAAACTTTTTTTTATTACTGGCTCAAGATTTTTTGAACAAAAAAATTGTTTGGCCACTGGCCTGCAGAAGTGCCATGCAAAGTTTCGTGGGCATAAGTAAATTAGTAAATGAGATAGAATTTGTTAAAACACGGCCAAACGAAAGTTAACAAGCTATAGAGATAGTTCTGTACAAAATCTGTATTATACGGAAACAGGCAAAATTATGTTGGAACAGAAGAAAATAAGGCAGACAGGAGAAAATAAAACAATAAGGAGTCACTCAGATATTGAGACCAAGCGATAGTATTGAAAGCTCTAATCCACAGCTGTCGTTTGCACTTTCAATTGCAAGGAAGGAAAAAGATAATTGCAGTAGCAACCCTGTTTCTACATGTCTACATTATCAACTGGGAAATAGCAAGGATGAAAGAACGAATGACTGACCCTCGGAAAACACATCACAAACACACATAGACAGACACACAGACACGCACACACAGATAGACAAACACACACACACACACACACTCACAAATATACTCACACACACAAACACACATAGAAAATCTAGAGAGAGAGATAGATCGATAGAGAGAGAGGTAGATAGATAGAGATAGATTGATAGATAGGTAGATAGAGAGTGTGAGAGAGAGAGAGAAAGGGAGAGAGAGAGAGAGGAGAGAGAGAGAGAGAGATAGAGAGAGAGAGAGAGAGAGAGAGAGAGAGAGAGAGAGAGAGAGCTTTGGATGTGATACATCGTTCCACTTACTTTTCATCTACATTGGTATTGTCACACTCAGCATGCCGTCGCACATCATTGTCGACACTGCTGTTTCTCTGGTTCACACAAAGTAGATTAAACTTCTCAGCCTGTTGACCTTCTAGTCGCTTTCTTCCACCGTTGTGCCCTCTTGGTGTATGACGGCGACTCTGATACTTCTCGGATCGTTTTCCTGCCATGTTTATCAACGCGCAACTCAACATTTTCCGTAGATTTTCAACAAAAATCAAACTGCGGGATGCTTTTTGCAATTATGAACGTATTCTTTAGAGCGGAAATTTTCGCAACTTTTTTGCATTCTCTGTTAGTGCTATTGGGTGCAACGTCAGCTTTTTCCATCTGCAACCTCAAATATATTATTTATTATTCCGCCAGCTTGGTGTTTTAGGGTAAAACGTCATTTTTTGGCGTGCAGGAAAGGGGGGGGGGGGTGTCATCTTTGTGAGCGTTTTTGAACATATTCTGATGCTGACAGGGACATAAGACCTTCATTTTATGAAAGTAGACATTTCAAAGTACTCGAATCCGTTAAAAGCCCAATTTCGATCTAAGACTAAAAAATGACGTCATTTGATCATGGCATTCCCCCGCATCATGCCTTAAATGCAGTCTATTATTATAATTATGATTATGATTTTTATTTTTATTATTGTTATTATTATCATTTTTATTATTATTATTATTATTAATATTATTAATAATCTGCACTTTTGCCCGCCACATGTCAGTATTCTTGTATATTTATGTTGGCCTGTTCTGCAATACAGGAGATACCATTCCATGACGGCTGCCCCAGTTCTGTGTTTCCTCAAGGCTTTTGTCTCTTCAAATTCCTCTACACCCGGTGCCTGACTGCAACCACTACTACAACTACTACTACTGCTACTACTACTACAACTACAAGGACAACAACTACTACTACTACTACTACTACTACTACTACTACTACTACTACTACTACTACAAATACAACTACTACAAATACAACTACTACAATGACAACGATGTACTAGATAATATGTATTTTGGCTATGATGTGAATGTAATTGGCAATATATTAGTTTCAAGATGACTCCTGTTGTTACGTATGTTTGTTAGCGTCTCAGAACTATTTTGTCCAAAGTGTAACCCTATCCGTACGTTGTGTTTTACTATCGTATCCATACGATGTGGGGAACTCTATGCCACCACTTTCAAAGAGGAAATTTACTCTTTAATCCGATCCATACGCTTTGCATAGCAGTCTGTCAAAATTATTTTTTTGAGAAATGCTGAAAGTTTCAAAGAGATCTTTGCGCTGGAGGTATTCTAAAATGTGAAGAATACAACCCCGGGGGTACAAAGTGACCCCAGGGCGTACGGATAGGGTTAAGTATAGAGGCACTTTGGACAAAATAGACTTTCTGAGGTGATGATGTGCTTAATCTTTTCTTCTTTGTGTGTTTATCCTGCTGTTGCTTGAAGTTAATGAAGGAAAGAAGGAGAACTCAGTCTTGTGTTTGTTGTTTTGTTCCTCGTCTGTTAGCGTCTTGTCTTGCTTGTTTGCTCCTGTCAGTGGATGATTGGCGGGTGCTCTGGTGTGGTTTGCTCCTTCTTTCTTATCAAACATCAATTATATCACAGAGTGTTTAGTGGTTGCTTAACCCCCAGGGTGGTGCCACTGACTGAAGTGTCTTTAGGCTGTTCCCAAAGGGGGGACATTTCTCGTTCATGCACAGTAGAATTGTAAATGGGCTGATTCATCAATGTCACGCTCATAAATGTGGCTGATCTACAACAGGGTACTGCTACTTTTTCTTTCCTAATCCTTACTATTGTCATTTTCCTCTACTTCTTTTGTATGTTCGTCACTCTTGTGACCTGATAGTCGAAGCAGACTTTGTACTGTTGAAGCTGGAGAGATGAGCAGAGTAAGTCTAATTCCCTGTAAGGACTTCTCTGTTGACACCCTCCTCTTGGCGCACATATGACCTCATGCAGTTGCGAGCGCCCTAAAACCCTCTACTAAAATAATAATAATAATACACTTCGCATAGATCTAGCAGTCCGTCAAAATGATATTTTCGAGAAATACTGAAAGTTTCAAAGAGATCTTCGCACAAGAGGTATTCTAAAATGTGAAGAATACAACCCTCGGGGTACAAAATGACCCCAGGGCGTATAGATAGGGTTAAGTAAAGAGGCACTTTGGACAAAATAGACTTTCTGAGGTGATGATATGCTTATCCTTTTCTTAATAGTGTGTTTATCCTGCTGTTGCTTGAAGTTGAGGAAGGAAAGAAAGAGAACTCATTCTTGTGTTTGTCGTTTTGTTCCTCGTCTGTTCAGTTAACGTCTTGTCTTGCTTGTTTGCTCTTGTCAGTGGATGATTGAATTGATTGGCGGGTGCTCTGGTGTGGTTTGCTCCTTCTTTCCTGTCAAACATCAATATCACAGAGTGGTGAGCGCGTGCTTACCCCCCGGGGCGGTGCCACTGACTGAAGTGTCTTTGGGTCATTCCCAAAGAGGGGACATTTCTCGTTCATGCACAGTAGAATTGTAAATGGGCTGATTCATCCATGTCACACTCATAACTGTGCCTGATCTACAACAGGGAACTGCTGCTTTTTCTTTCCTAATCCTTACTATCGTCATTTTCCTCTACTTCTTTTGTATGTTTGTCACACTTTTGTGACACCCTTTTTCCAGGGTGCCTTGATAGTTGAAGCAGACTTTGTGTGTTGAAGCAAGAGAGGTGAGCAGGGTAAGTCTGATCCCCTGTAAGGACTTCTCTGTTGACATCCACCCCTTGGCACTCATATGACCTTATGCAGTTGCGAGCACCGTACAACCTCTACTAAAACCATACTAAAACATAGCGGGTGCTCTGGTGTAATTTGCTCTTTCTTTCCTATCAAACATCTTCTCTCCTCCTTATCTCTCTTCCTTCTCCTTTTTTGGTTTTGTTTGTTACTCTCTTGTAATACCTCTAATCTACGGCACTTATATGACCTAATTGTGTTGCAAGTGCTGTAAAACACTTACACTTACACTTAAACTAATTTGTCTTCTTGTGTCTTGACTTGCTGCCTGGATCGATAACAACAACAACTTGACTTGCTGTTCTTGTAGGTGGTGGGGAGTGTGCAGGACAAACCTTTAGCGCAGGTGGTTGGAGGGCGACACTGGTATATCCTACTTCTTTACTTTCCTCTGTTGTTTCTGTCTGTCTTACTTTTTCCCCAGCACTAAATGACCATTATTGTGTCGATGTGCTTTTCTTTACTGTACTCAAACAAACAAATGAACCATTAGCCCAATTGGTATTATGTTGAACTATAGAACGGAGGGCCGCGGTTTGAGTCCGCCAACAGGGCATTCTGAATTGAGGGCGTTTTGGAGAGTTCTTAAGGCTCCCAGCCCATTTGGCTCGGTCCTAGCAGAGATGTTGTTTTTGTTATTATCGATCCAGCAACAGCTGGGCTCTCGCCCTTCTGTCCAATGCCATGCAGTGATAAGTGCAGGTTTGCTGCAGTTGCTGTAATGTCCTATCAAGGACAGATGTTTATTTCAGCTTCTTCTTTTTTATGTTTGTTACTCTCTTGCAATACCTCTAATCTTCTGGCGCTCATATGACTTTATGCAGTTGCGAGCACCGTAAAACCTCTTCTAAAACTTTTTAAAAGCGGATGTTAAATTTAGAGGTCCTGCCTCCTAAATAACCTTACAGTGTTGAACACGTTACAAAGTCTACAGCTATATTAAGGAAACTGTAAAACCTTGTATTTATACAGAGGTGTTGTCTTTTGTGCTGACGGATGTTCTGATGTGGTTTGCTCCTTCTTTCCAATAGATCATACATCTATCATCCTTATCTCTCCTCCTTTTTTGTGTACGCTACTCTTTTGTAACATCCATTCTTCGGCACTTATATGGCCTTATTGTGTTGCAAGTGCCGTAAAACTCTCTTACTAAAACTAACACTTCTGTTGGTTGAGCTCACTTTGTCCTGTCCGGGAGCAGGTGCTCTGCTATGGTTTGCTCCTTCTTTCCTGTCAAATATCTATTGTTCTTTATCTCTCTTCCTTTTTTGTTATGTTTGTTGCTCTCTTTTAATACTTCTAATCTTCGGCACATAAATATGACTTTATTATTAATATTATGTTGTAAGTTCTGTAAAACTTTTACTAAAACTAAAAATGAAGCTTGTAGGTTGGGAGAGGTGGGGGTGAGTGGCGTTGTCTGTATATTTTCTCTTTCAGGCTTTTTGGGATTTATCTTCCCACCCTGGCATGGAATTACCATTGTTGTGTCGCCGTATGTCTCTATTCTTTTCAGGTGGGTGTTTAGTGGGTGCTCTGGTGTGGTTTGCTCTTTCTTTCCTGTCAAATATCTATTGTTCTTATCTCTCTTCCGTCTTTGTTATGTTTGTTGCTCTCTTTTAATACTTCTAATCTTCGGCACATAAATATGACTTTATTATGTTGTAAGTTCTGTAAAACTTTTACTAAAACTAAAAATGAAGCTTGTAGGGTGGGTGGCTTTGTCTGTACATTTTCTCTTTCAGGATTTTTGGGGTTTATCTTTCCACGCTGGCATGGAATGACCATTGTTATGTCTCTGTATATCTCTATTCTATATTCTCTTTGAATAAACGTTGATATGTTTTTGGGAGGCAAGGAAACTATTATACTTGACTTATACTGCTCAGAGAAAAGTTATATTGGCATGCCGACTAAAGAATGATATTCTAAGCTCAATGGTACATTGTACTGGTCATATCAGAGATGTGACTACTCATAATCATAGTCATAATGTTTACAGGCGACGTCTACCGTCTACGGTTTTTGCATGCTTTGTTCTGTGTTGCCATTGCTCTTTCATTGACCACATCAAATAGCCATGGTGGATTTTTTTCCCCGCACATGGCCTGCACTGTTTATAAATATGTTAGCACACATGGTAGAATTTTTGCCTGTTAGTTCTGTTTGATTTGTTTTGTGACCTTGGTTTTGATTTGCTCTTGTTTCGATTATAGCCCTTGTGGGGTGCTTTTGTTGGTTTAGCCTTTTGAGTGGATGATTGGCGGGTGCTCTGGTGCGGTTTGCTTCTTCTTTCCTATCAAACATCTGTCGTCCTTATCTCTCCTCCTACTTTTTTGTGTTTGTTACTCTTGTAAACCCTCTAATCTTCGGCACTTATATGACCTTATTGTGTTGTAATTGCCGTAATACTCTTACTAAAACCGAAGGATTATAGTCCTTGTATGGTGCTTTTGTTGGTTAACCCTTTTGACATGATTTATGTTTTACATTCCCGGGTGGTTGTGTGAGTGGTTGGTGGGTGCTCTGATGTGGTTTGCTCCTGTCAAACATCTATCGTCCTTATCTCGTCTCCTTCTTTTCTATGTCATTCTTTAGTAACACTTGTGTTTAATCTTTGGCACTTATGTGACCTAATTGCGTAGCAAGTGCTGTAAAACTCTCTTTAAATCAAAGTACTTTTTTTCTTTCTGTTTTGTTACATATGTCTGTCTGTCTCACTTTTTTCTTGCCGTAAGTTGCTATGATTGTGTCAGTGGGCCTCTCTCTACTTAGAATAAGACCCACCGTTGGCTGTAATGTAATGGTTTGAATCTTTGCCGTTCGTCCTATCCAAAAAGACATTAGTTCAATTTTTTGTGTGGGGAGGTTTTTTAATGGGGTGTCTCTGTCTCTCTGCTGGGTTGTTGTATCCGTCTAAGCCTGGGTTAAACCCAACAAGAAAGATCAAAGTAGAAGTGTGCCTCATAAATAAACCAAACTGTCTGATCAGGACGTAAAAAAATGTAAGAATAGAATGACTATTACTTAGGCTCATATCTACTCAAAGCTGTACCAGAAGCATATTTAAGATACAAGTGTTGTTCCCACCTTTATCTTTAACTCGAAACCTGCAAAAAATGTCATGGTCAAATGTGTTTTGACTGTTGTGAATGTGGGTGGTAGGCGGGTGCTCTGGTGTAGTATGCTCCTTCTTTCCTATCAAACATCTATTGTCTTTATCTCCCCGCCTTCTTTTTTTGTGTTTGTTGCTCTCGTGTAACACCTCTAATCTTCAGCACTTGTATGACCTTATTGTGTTGCAAGTGCCGTAAAACTTTTACGAAAAAAAAAGAATGTGAAAGGATGTTCTTCTTTTTACTCAACAACAGATAGATTTTTGCGACAAGTTTATGTGGGTGTGGTTTCCCAAAGCAGTATACCCTAGTGTATAAACACATTTATATATGTATATTATAATGATTGTAATATAGAGCTATATTTACATGCACGCTCACACACACACGCACACACACACACACTCTCTCTCTCTCTCTCTCTCTCTCTCTCTCTCTCTCTCTCAT
>NW_004797550.1:910798-914199 GCF_000002075.1 Aplysia californica
ACACACACACACACACACACACACGGCGCGCGCGCTCACACAAAGTTCAAAATTCGGCCCCAAGATTTGTTCCACGAACCAACGCTTGAGAGGGGAAACAACTTCAGTACATCTGTGCACGCCAGATTATATTCCCTAAACAGCGGTTGTGTCCCTTTGTATATGTCAATTGGGCTTTTTGGTTTTGTTTTGTTTCTTTGTGTTGTGTGTTGATTTTTGCTTGTTTTAGTAAGCGTTTTGCAGTATTGGCAAGACAACTAGGTCATATTTGAAGTGCCGAAGATTAGAGATGTTACCCAAAAAAGGAGAGATAATAACTAAATTAAAAGAATGACAGCAGATGTTTGATAGGAAAGAAGGAGCGAACCACACCAGAGCACACATCAACCCATTCCCGCGCACTCTCTTAGTACAAACACAAACTTTATTCATTAGGCGAGTTAGGCCTTTGCCACCTGGGGGACATTTCTCGTTCTTATGCACAGTAGAATTGTAAATGGGCTGATTCAATAATGTCATGCTCGTAACTGACTAAACAGCAACAGGGAACTGCTGCTTTTTCTTTCCTTATCTTTACTATCGTCATTTCCTCTACTTCTTTTGTACGTTTGTCACACTCTTGTGACCCGCTATTTCTGGGGTGCCTTGAAAGTGGAAACAGACTTTGTGCTGTTGAAACTAGAGAGGTGAGCAAAGTAAGCCCGACTCCCTGTAGAAACTTCTATGTTGACATCCACCCCTTGGAACTCATATACTACCTTACGCAGTTGCAAGCACCGTAAACGCTCTATTAAATAAAGATAAAAAGATCGTACATATTCACGATCTTTGAACTTCGACACAACAAAAATAGGGTAACTTGGATGGACAACATAAAAACATGGACTGGCCTGGATATGGCAGAATGTGCGACGACAGCCAGCTCGCGACCGTGAAGGATGGAGGGTCATCTTACACGTCATCCTCTGAGTCAGAGATGACGCCTCCAGATATCCGGGAACACAACACACACACACACACACACACACACACACACACACACACACACACACACACGCATATATCAAATCAGCTTATGCTCACAAATAGACCCACAGTTACATGCCATACGATGTAGATGGACAATTATAATGAACAAGAATAGTACCGTTTTAACACTTAAACTAGTCTAGCATCTGCGTTTGATACCATTTTTTGGGGGTCTAAAAGTTGCCAAAAGTTGCCATAAAAATGGCAAAAGTTGTCATAAAAGTTGCCATTAATTTTCAAGCTTTCAATTCTCTGTGACGACGTATAGGCTATATATAGCAATGTGTTGATGGAGGTAACTTAATCTAAAGCTCTAGGATTTCAATATGTTCTGTTTTAAGCATCCAGAATATCATGTGCAGCCACATAGAGTGTAAAAACGTGAAAAATAAAGGTTTCACAACCGAATGAAATCAAAATTGAAACAGCACATAAGCAACCACATAATTAACAAATAAGGGCGTTTTGACCCTAAACGTGAGTAATTTTTTTTTTTTAAGTACAGGATATTACATTCAAATTATGGAACCACACACAAAGGGCCTGCCTGCCAGTGTCAGTATTCGGTTTTGGTGGAGGCACGCTCTAACCTAACATTTTTAAAAATGTAGGAACAGCATCAAATTAAATGCCATTAGATCTACGCTAGATAAACGCAAAAAAATAGAAAAAAATAGAAAAACAACATATCAGAACAATAAAAAAAATTAACTCACCAACAAATTAAAACGCAACAAAGAGGGAAAAATTAAAGACAGACAGCGATATAAATAGTATATAATGTAGGCCTACTTATATTCGTTGCGTGAAAATAACTATACATGGACACCTTAAAATTATCAAAATGCATGTATTTATCTAATGTGCTATGAAGTAATCTAGATTTTGTTGTTGAAAAATGCAAAAAATCGCGGCCGCGATTACGCAGATGCTAGACAAGTTGCTTATTCTTTCCCATCAAACATCTATCGTCCTTATCCCCCCCCCCCTCTTCTTTTCTATGTTTGTTACTCTCTTTAGCTTGGTCATCAGTGTTAAGAAAACAGTCATCCTTACCCAAGAAGGTGCAGAGCAGAGCCATATATGCCTGAACGACAAGGAACTTGGGACATTGGACAAGTTCTGTTACCTGGGGTCTACCATCAGCTCTACTACATCACTTGATTATGAGATCAACACCAGTATAGGGAAAGCAGCAACAACTTTTGGAAGGCTGACAAAACGAGCATGGGAAAACAAAAGATTAACCATCAAAACAAAGATCAAAATTTACGAAGCATGCATCTTAGGCATTTCGTGGCGTAACAAAGTTACAAATGTTGAAGTGTTGGCACGCGCAAACCTCCAGAGCATGACAACTATCGTGTGTTTAAAAAGATTGCGGTGGCTGGGCCATGTCAAGAGAATGGACGACAACCGGATTCCGAAGCAACTTCTCAATGGAGAACTTGCCCAGGGAAAGAGACCAAGAGGAAGACCAAAATTGAGGTAGCCTACAAAGACACCTGCAAAAACAGCTTATCTAAGCTTGGAGTAGATGTTAGCAGCTGGGAAGAAATAGCTGAAGACAGGAAAACATGGAGAAAAATGATAAAGGAACGAACTATAATGCTCGAGAGCAGCTTTAGAAACAACCAGGCTGAGAAGCGCCAACGACGAAAGGAAAACAGCGGAAATACAAAGCTTCGATCTACGACACGGACATGCAAGCACTGCGACAGAATCTGCGCTTCAAACATAGGAAGAATTAGCCATGAAAAAAGCTGCATGAAGAAAACCTTGAGACCATCTTAAGCTAAGCTAAATTGACCGTCTGCATAGACGAAAAGAGCCATATATACTCTCTTGTAACACACCTCTAATCTTCTGGCGCTCATATGACCCAATGCAGTAGCGAGCGCCGTAAAACCTCTACTAAAACTTAAAACTTTAAAACTAGTTTAACTAGTATTAGTACTGTTAGGTCTAGTTGCATGTGCTCCAGAAATATTTTGTTCAAATTCAAATTGTAAATGTTGACACGATCTAGGTATTTTTTTAAGCTTTAGTAAGCCTTTTACGGCATATTATGCAGCACAATTAGTCAATATAAGTCCTAGTGCCGAAGATAATATCTATCTATCTATCTATCTATCTATCTATCTATCTATCTATCTATCTATCTATCTATCTATCTATCTATCTATCTATCTATCTATCTATTCATCCGTCTATCTGTACCTTTTAAAAAAGTTCTTCCGCTCTATGCATCACCCCTCAATGCAGACACATAACACATACGCACACGTACACGCATTCGTGCAGAAATATAAACGCGTAAGCACATGCCCATAAACATAAAACGCGCGCACGCACGCACACACACACACACA
>NW_004797550.1:915847-916959 GCF_000002075.1 Aplysia californica
GAGGAGGATGGGAAGAAAAGAGGATAAGCAAGAGGGAGAGGGAGGTACAGTAACGTCGGACTTGACTCAGTTGTGAGTGATATCGCTTGGAGCGATTAAGAGTCTGACAACTAATTATTGCTGGCATATGAAGTCGTAAGTTACGGTGGGTGGATCGTTGCGAGTTTCAGGCACCACACACCCGTGTTTACGAAGACCGAAGTTAATGAGCATTATTCAAATTTTCATAGTGGGAGGTACCTTAGACTGATGAGATGGCGACTGATAGCAAAGATAGCACAGCCTACTGTAGTATCTTTGCTGATAGGAGGGAAGCTGGTGGTTTGTTTGTTTGAGTAAAGAGAAGCATATCGACACGATAGTGGGAATTTTGAGTTGAGAAAAAGTAGGACTGACAGATAGAAACAACAGAGGAAAGTGCATAAATTGGACATACCAGTGGTGCCCTGCAACCTCCCGAGGGAAAAAGTTGGAATTATTAAACAATTATAATCAACCGACAGGACCCTAATTGTAATGGAACTGCGAAAGAAGACTCTAGAGCCTTTTTTCGTTTTGTTTAAATGTAGGTAATTTATACGCCCACTGACATAATTAGAACATCTACAAGGCGGGCTTCGACTCGGACTGAGGGGGATACAACGTCAAAGCGGTAAGATGGATACACTTCATAAAATTTCTCCCCACACGGGAATCGAACTCAGGTAGATGTTTCAACCAACACGTCCACCTGTCGGAACAAAACACAAAAAACGCACACGAGTCCGCGGAGTGTCCGGGCGCCTGTAGAGATTTACACAAGAGCGCCTTGATGAGGTCGCTGGCCTGCTTCTCTCTCCATTTATTTTTCTCTTTCTTGATGAGAGGCTAAAAACGGGGCACGGTTCCCCTGTAAGTGCCCGCTAGAGGGGCTTGTGGCGCCTTGGAAGGACCCCCCCTCTCCCCCCTCCTTTTTCTCTTCAGCCTCTCTCCTTCCCCCACCCCCTCCCGAAAGCTCACACCAGAAAACGCCTGCTGTCAAAGCTGGTAAGAGCGTTCACCTGTGTGCAGGTAACCACAACCCACACACGCGCGCTTCGTGTCTGTGCAAACCTTCCCTCTCTCTCTCTTTC
>NW_004797550.1:918539-920515 GCF_000002075.1 Aplysia californica
CTCCCCCTCTCTCTTCCCTCTATACCCCTCTCTCTCTCTCTCTCTCTCTCTCTCTCTCTCTCTCTCTCTCTCTCTCTCTGTGTGTGTGTGTGTGTGTGTGTGTGTGTGTGTGTGTGTGTGTGTGTGTGTGTCACTCACTCACCTGCTGTATAATAAGTTCTAATTATAAGTGCCCAAGATTAGAGGTGTTACTATAGAGTAACAAACACAAGAAAAGGAAGAGAGTTAAGGATGATCAGATGTGTGATAGAAAAAAAGGAGCAGACTCCACCAGAGCACCTGCCAACCACCCTCTGCGCGTCTCTGGTGCTTCCTCTTCCTTGGCCATCGTGGGCCAGAAAATATAACAATATATTATAGTGTCACTTTCAAAGGACAAGCGGGCTAACCCAGATGTCGGGGGTTTCCAGAAATCTTGACATACACCAAAAGTGGGCATTGCCTTACCTATAGGAGAAGTTTGGTTTCATTAGTGTGCATATTTGCTTGGTTATAGAGAAAACTCTCCTTGTCTTTTAAAGAAACTGAAGAAGGGGCAAAAACTTTACCTTCGATTTTCTCAAAAACGCATTTTTCGGGATAGCTCCCTAGTGCTAAGAAGCGACCATAATTATTAACATTATATACCGCTTGTCGTAACGTCAGAATTACAAAGTTTTGTCTGACATTTCTTGGCCGTTTTGAGCTACTGACGCCATGAGGTCAGAAACCAAATGCTCTATCTGTTCTACCAAACTCGCAAGATTGTTCTGTCGAGTCATTATCAAGATATTCAAAGAATTGCTTTTAAAAAAGCTTGACATAATAGGCCTATTTATTGTGAAACTCAAATTTTTTTGCGTCCAATTTCTCAAACCTAAGTAGCCTAGTGAACAGATTACTTACTTACTTACTACCCATTACGCCATCTGGTGTTTAGTGCAGCAACAAAGGATCTCCAGCTCTGTTTGGGCCATCTTGGTCAGCGTTAACCACGAATGGTTCCAGGACTTCATTTCAGACTCTACTGAATGTCTCCAGGTCCCTTTGGGTCTGCCCCTTTTGCGACGTCCTTCGGGTGTCCAGTGGAGGGTGGCGTCGGTAGCCTAGTGGTTTGGCTACCGGACTCGTTATCGTGAGATTGCGGGTTCGGGGGTTCGAGCTTCAGCTCGGTCCGACGTTGTGTCCTTGGGAAAGGCACTTTACACGAACTTCCCACTTGGCTCGGTCCTATCGGAGACGGGCGTTAAATTAGGAGGTCCCGCCTCTTAAATAACCTAATAGTGTTGACAGGGGCGTTAAACTCATACCATTTCACCATTTCACCATTTCACCATCATCAGTGGAGGGCAGTCTTCACAATAGAGTCTGGTTCTCTTCTCAGAACATGGCCAATCCATCTCTATCTTCTGAGCAGATAGAACTTTGTAATTCTAGGATAGCGTTATATTGAGAACAAAAAGGAAAAATGACCTTTAAAAATTGTCACTTTGAACCCCAAACCATTACGGTCAATGTCCGTTTTCCGTAAAATTAAGTTTCATTTTGTGCAACTACGTTTAAGGTCATAATTACGAGCGCGCGGGACACACTAAACATTTTCAGTTGGTAGGAAATTTTGAATTTTGTCCGGGTGGCGGCCTTAAGCCTACTCTTATCGATTTTGGACCACCAAGGGATCTCTAACGTGTGCAACTTGCATACGGGATCTCCGAGATTTTTCGCCCTTATCAGAGAACGCTAGGTGTTAGATCTTACCTACCATAAGACCAGGGGTGCGGCTGAAAGACAGCAGTAAGTAAGAAGGAGCTAAGGAGAAGCGGTAGAAAGGCTGCAGAAAGAGCCAGGAGCCCAGAGGAGGGGGGCAAAGGAGGTGATGAGGTGAGGGCAGACGACAAAACATTGTTAGAGAGCAGGAAGGGGGGTGAAAGGAGAAAACTTTAGAGAAGAAACTTTTCCGCCGTATTCCGGATTCGAACCTTGGACCTATTGAATGA
>NW_004797550.1:922878-923979 GCF_000002075.1 Aplysia californica
ATTGTTGATTACGAACGTCTTTTTACATTTAATTTAAGAGGTTTACGTTTAAGGATGAATTTGACAGCGACAATGTTTCAAAATTAGGAAGGGAAGCAGTGATTATTTGATTATATAGACGCTTCGCCCCTGCGTACATGCATACACACACACACGTACACCCTCATATTCAAGTACATTAACACACACATACACTCACATACACTCACACGTACACACGCAAACACACACATATTCAAGTACATTAACACCCACATACACACGCATACACACACATACACGCACACACACTCACACACAAACACACACACAGACACACACACACACACACACACACACACACACACACATACACACACGCACGCGCACACACATGATCAATGAAAACGTTTTCACCCGGGACCACGCATAAACAAATGTTAATGCAAAACAACACCGACATACTCAGGCTGGCTAGCCGTAACATTATAGATCTCATCAATATCAACAACATCATCATCAACAACACCAACAATATCAACAGCATTAACAACAACAACAGCATCAACATCAACAAAATCAACATCATCAACATCATCAACATCATCAACATCAACAAACATCAAGAGCATCAAATACGCATGCAACTGTTCCTGTTATTTGAATAGCATAGTATCGCTGTGGTGTTCCTAATAATTAGATTCTGACAACTGTCCTGAACCTAATCTTAACATGGGGGCTCTCTTTGTGTAGATAGAGGTTACGGTGTTAGCCCTCATTCAATAGGTTCCAGGTTCGAAACCTGACAGCGACGGAATTTTTTTTTCTCCAAAAAGGTCTCCCGTCACCTCATTACCTGCCCTCTAACTACGTTCAGTCGTCTGCTTTCGTCTCCACTTTCTGACTCTACCCGTCATCTCCTTTGCCCCCTCCTCTGGACTCCTGGCTCTTTCCGCCGCTATTCTACTGCTACTCCTTGGTTCATTCTTACGGCTGTCTTTCTGCCACACCCCTGATCTTAGAGAGTTGGAAAAATCTACACCTAGCTTTCTCGGATGGGGTTCTGTGGAAAGGGGGGGGGTGAGGAGGGGAGAGGAGTGAGGGAGGAAGGGTAGGGGTTCT
>NW_004797550.1:924187-927015 GCF_000002075.1 Aplysia californica
GGAGTGAGGGAGGAAGGGTAGGGGTGAGGGGGAGGGAAGTTGGGGTTTTGGGGTCGGAGTGTGTGGGGGAGGGGGGGTAAAAACTTTTTGTTAAAGACGAAAGTAGTGAGAGTGAGAGAAGGAAAAGTGCGGGCAATAAACATGAGAAGGTGGTGGGAAGGAATTGGAGTAGTGATGGGGATAGGGTAGCAGGGGGCTGGGGTGGGGGGAGCGAAATTGGGTGGTTGGCGGGTGTTTTGGTGTGGTTTACTCCTTCTTTACAGTCAATCAGTTTTCGTCATCATCCCCCCTCAACATTTTTTTTGGTCTCTGTTACTCTTGTAACACCTCTAATCTTCGGCGCCTGTGTGACCTTATTGTGTTGCAAGTGCCGTAAAACTCTTACTAAAACTCAAAACATCGGCAAGCTCAGCGCTAATATAAGCGTTTCTGCTGTTGCTAGGACTTTCAATATCAGCAGAAAAACTATCAGCCAAGGGATCGTTCACAAATGACATGCACAAGGACATTTAGATAGAACCTGTACAGGATGCATTTTATATTCACACCTTTGATCTTTATTTTAAATTATAAAAGCGAGCTTCTAGCAGACTGTGCTAAGACAGCTGTTAATTTTAGTTTTTAGGCAAAATTTTAGGTAGTGTCTATGTTCTCTAACGTTAGAGGACGTATACAAGCTGTCTACGTTCTCTAATGCTCAGTGCTTCCAAGCGTGGCATCGAATCCTTGTCCCGGAAACTGTGGGTTTGGTTGTTGTTGTTGTTTGTTTGTTTGTTGTTGTTGTTGTTGTTGTTTTTTTGGGGGGGGTCCTCTCCTTCTCCTTACTGACCAACAATTTGCCCCCCTGACCCCCAACCAGGACGAATAATAATTGGCAGGAGGAACAATTGGCAGGGGTCTGGGGGCCGCAGGAGGGCCATGCTGGATAAAGAAAATTTGCAATTGAAGAGCTAAGATTTGGCCTCTCTGATTCTAAATTAAATTTTTAAAATTAGACTCACAGACCAAGGAAAGCCACTGTTGAAAATTTACTTTAACCAGGCATAAATTGGTAAAAGGAAAAGTAGGCCTATACTTAGTAGATAAAAGCTCCTCTTGGGGACAAAACCAGAAAGTGCATGCTTCACCACTATATAAGAAATTACAAAGCAAACAAATTATAATTATGGGGAAAATTGTTGGTCAGTCGAGAGAGGAGAAAAAGAAGGGGAAAAAATCCAGGACCGGGATTCGAACCCACACTCATAAAGTAATTGTATCACTTCAAGTTCAGACACGCTGACCATTCGGCTATCAGAACATCCAACGACCAGAGGTAGATTAAGCTTAATATACAGCACTGTTTCAGGAAAGGCAACAACATTGATATATATATCTAGATCAAGATGTAGACATCTAGTTTGGTACTCCTACAACAAAGAAAGTGAGAAAGTCGGAAACATGGGGATTGGGGGGGGGGGGGAATCAATGAGTCGGCGGGCATCGGATCGACAGATGAGGTCTGGAGGAAGCTTTAAAAAATGCGGAAAATTGGAAGCACTGAACGTTAGAGAACGTAGACACCTCCCCCAAAAAAATAATATGGTCCAATTTAACTGTGTTAATTTTAGGCTAAGAAAATGTAGTCTATAATATTTTTTCTCCCTTTCCTTTCTTTCCTTTTCTTTTTTTTTTCTCAACCTTTCAAAGCATCATGCTCTCTTTCAACCTTTCACTGAGCTATTTGTGAACGGTCCCCAACTGTGGAGACAACATGACCTACTTTTTAGAGTATTTAGTATTACTCATATGAAAGGAAAAGCGTAAAAACTCAAAAGACAATATTATTTCATTCACATTAAAAAGTGGTACATATTTTGTGTTTCCCAGAAAACCACAATGATATTCACCAGATCGTAAGAAGTGCAACGAGGGTGAGGAAATAATAATATTTATTATGACAAACAGTAACATGCGTGGCCTGTGAGACTGAGGATTCTCGTGCGTATGGAGACTAGGAAAATCATGAACCAGAAGCAACAAATGGGCAAAGTGTTGGTATTGTTTGCACAAAGTGTACGTTGAACACATGTAACCCTACACACACAACCACTCACACACACAGATACACACACACACACACACACACACACACACACACATACAAACAAACAAACACACATACACACACGCACACACACACACATCGCTCCGAGTCTCAATAACAATGTAACACACACGCACACAGGGGGGCTCTCGTGTTGGCCTCTCATTCAAAAGGTCCCGGGTTCGAATCAGGGTAGCGACCGAAATATTTTCTTCTCTAAATTTGTCTCCTTTCACCTCATTTCCTGCTCTCTTGCAATGTTCTGTCGTCTGCTTTCGTCTCCTCTTTCTGCCCCTCACCTCCTTTGCCCCTTCCTCTGGGCTCCTGATTCCTTCTACTGCTACTCCGTCGCTTCTTCTTACTGCTGTCTTTCAGCCACACCCCTGATCTTCTGGTAGGAAAGATCTACACCTAGCCTTCTCGGGCAAGGACGAAAAATCTCGGAGGGCCCGTGTGCAAGTTGCGCACTTTAAAGATCGCTTGGTGGTCTAAAATCGATAAGAGTAGGCTTCGGCCGCCACCCGGGCAAAATTCCAAATTTCCTACCAACTGAAAATATTAGGTGTGTCCCGCGCGCTCATATAACCTTATGCAGTTGCGAGCGCCGTAAAACACTTTACAAAAACAACACGCACACATACGCACACACAAACAGACGCACACACACACACACACACACACACACACACACACACACACACAAATTGCATCTAGTCACAAATGCAATATGCACACACACACA
>NW_004797550.1:927115-930097 GCF_000002075.1 Aplysia californica
ACACACACACACACACACACACACACACACAGCTTACGTGCGGTACAAGCCAGTGTTTTCAACTTTTGCGGCATATGTTAATAATTATGTACTATGGTGTGCCAATTTCATGACGGCGTGAAAGCTTGTGTCAAAAGCAATGACAATATTATGTCTAAAGCTTTTTTCCTGTGTGACAAATGGAGTGAAGCAGGGTTGTGTCTTGACACTAACAATTTTCAGCATCATGTTCTCAAGAATTCTCGGCATCAAAAGGCAGGATAAAGTACCAGACACCGAAGTTCTCAAAAGAAAAGGGCATATGCCGAGAGTCTGTTTTTTAAGTCCTCAAAAGGACTTCACTTCGCTGGGCTGGCCATGTTGTAAGAACGGCCGACTTCAGAATCTCAAAGGCAGTATTCTATTCTGAACTGTCCTCTGGAAAGCGCAAGGTAGGTGCACAAAAAAAAAAGCGCCACCAAGATACCGTGAAAATGTCTTTGAAGGACTTCAACATTCAAAATGAATACTTTAACGTTGGAGAGTTTTTTGTTTTTTTTAATAGATCAAGACTGACCCAGTTGGAAAGCAGCAGCAGTCACAGTGGGCAGCGCATCATAATTATGAGTTTTCACGAACAAGAAATGCTGAAACCAAGAGAGAAGCCGCAAGTTGCAGACATCCACTGGTGGAAGTGGAGCTTTTGAATGTTCAAAATGTGGTAAACCTTTCTCCTGCCGCTGCCAAAATCGGTCTCGTCGGCCACAGTAGAATTCACAAGTCATCTTAATTCTTTTAACTCTTCTATTTCGTTGGGGAAATATTCTTCTCGGCGGATGTATTGGTCACCGCCTAAATTGACGGACGAGATATTATATCATAATTTGTTCACCTGTTTTCAAAATGGCAAAACTAACTTAATATGCTGAATGTGATTGTGAACGAGCTTTGGACAAAGATAGTACACCATCTTTGCTATGGATATATACAAATTATAGTGTGTCGTTGTGCTCCTCTTTACTCTTCAAACAAATATTTAAAGCCTGTGGCTATGCGTACTGCTCTCCCATACGCCTAGCCATATGGAACGGCCCTCCCAACGTACAGCCCTCTAAAGTATAGATTTAGATCTAATAAAGTATGTTCATGGCCTTGATTATCACCCTAAGCCTACTTGGATCTGTGCTGTTCAGCGGATTCTACCCTCCCTTCGTCGGCCATTGTTAATTTTCTTCTGGAAAGGTGTCACGTGAGTGAAGCTCGTTGGTCGATAGTCTTGACTGAGATCCAATGAAAACAAGCGTAGGCCTAATTCGCGTTCACATTTAGGCCGCTAATGCCCATGATATTGTTTAATAAAAGTACTGTAACTGTAAACACTAAAGAGTTTGAGTAGGCCTACATCTCTTGAGACAGAACTCTTAAAAAACTACCTGAGTTCATCATAGTTTAAAGTGAATACAAGAAAAAAAGTTGTAAATTTGTTTAAATGTTGTCACTTTTGTTCAGTTATTCTTCTCGGCCCGAGTAGCCTGTGCAATCTTTCCGAATCGTCTAAGATCTAGATCTAGATCTAGTTGCTTTTCCTGTGCATGTAGATATTTTTCTCCAGAACTGCAGCTATGGCGTTGTTCGTCGGACCGAAATTTGATTGTTTCGAGGACTTAGAAAAAGCAATAGGAGATTTCCAACAGTCAGAATATTCGAGTTTAATCAAAAGAGATAGTAGTACTATTGAGTCTATTGCAGCAGCCACCAAAAAGTGCCCCAGCTAAGTGTTTCGCAAAGAATTGAAGTGTTCAGAAATCATGTATGCGTGTTTTCGAAACCGAAAGTATAGGCCAAATTTCAAGACGGGAGAGAGGTCACAGCAGAGTATATCAAAGACTGGATACCCATTCGCCATCAAACTTCGGGCCTAAGATGGCCAAGGTTTGGTTAGTCACCTATCATGGACCACATCATAATCACAATGTACCCGTGAACATTTCATGCACCTCCCGAAAAACAGCCTCCCAAGATGACGATATTGTGACGAAACTCTTCATCCCCATCCCCTGGTCTACATGGCACGGCGTAGTCGCTTTTTCCAACCTGAAAATGCCCGACCTTATGCGGCCATAATCTGTCCAAAAAATTCTCACCTCATCAAGTCAGTGTTCTGGGTTGGCGCGCTAGGCTATAAGCCACCCCTCGAATAACCAAATTGAATGGATAGGGGCTTTAAAACTATACCGTTTCATCATTTCAAGGCTACCAGGCCCTAACCCAGTTGGAGATCTGTGAGATGACCTTGATCAGAGGATTAGAAACAGGTCACACCACGTGCAGATTTGCCGGGAATATAAAATTGCACATGGCAGAAGATTCTTCAGGCATCGATAAGGACATTGGTGTCGATAACAGTTGCATTAGAATAGCGCATATCCACTCTATACAGCATGTTCTGTCAGCTTTACACACGTTATAATCCCCAGCAGACCCTAAAAACACCCAGAAACATTCGTGGCTTCCCGGGAAGAATACAGTGCAAGCTGCGGATCGGACACACTCAGACACGAACCAACTGACTCGCTGTCTAGACCGGGTACCCACTCTCACAAGGGTGAAACGAGGAAAAATCGTGTGTAAAGTGCCTTTCCCAAGGACATAAACTTTGGGTCTCTGACGGGATTTGAACCCATGTACGGCGTTACGATTTCCAGCCCGAGAACGTAACCACTAGACCACCGAGGCCACACTGATTCAGCCAATGAGCAGAACGATGCTGTGTTGGTTGCAGTAAAACCAGGCTGGGAGGTGCCACACGAAGTACAGACCAAACTTGGATGATTCGGATTTTCCAAAGGTTAGTGTGAATAAATTTTTCTATTCTGAAACTAACAAACGGTCATTGACCATTTTCCCCATGTTACGTTGCAGGTGTTAAAAATTAACTTAGAACATTGCATGAGCCATAAAGTCTTACTCCCCCATTCCCTAAACCTCCTTCACCCCCTCCCC
>NW_004797550.1:933963-935301 GCF_000002075.1 Aplysia californica
TCTCTCTCTCTCTCTCTCTCTCTCTTTTGAAATGTTCAGCTTCACGCTTCCACTTTGGCCAGTTGGCGTTGGTTAGGCTACCGGACCCGTAATCAAGAGATTGCGGGTTCGGGGTTCGATTTTCAGTTGGGTCCGACGTTGTGTCCTTGGGAAAAGTACTTTACACTAATTTCCCTTTTGGCTTGGTCCTTTCGGAGACGGACGTTAAACTCGGAGATCCTGTCTCTTACATAACCTGAAAGTGCTGATAACGACGTTAAACGTATACAATTTTAAACCAGTTTACAGAAGACCGCTTAGTTCGATTGCCGTGTTGCAGAGATGTTTTATCGAATATCCCGGACTGTGTGCTGGGACAATGCATCCCCCTCAGTCTGGGTTCACCCTGGAAGTCATGGTCGCAACCCGCCTCCCAAATTATCTGATTTCCTTCGGTGGGGACGTTAAACATCTGCCTATAAAACAACAATCATTACTTCTTCATTTTTTGTCATACAAGACTGGGTATCGAGGCCAGCGACTCTGTACATGGGAGCGTCCTCATGGAATATAATATTTCTGCAATCAACCTACATACCATTGGTTTGGCATCTGTTCAAAAACACCGTCGACTTCATAGCATTTCTTTTCCTGTAATCCCAGGCATGGTTGTTCTTTGCTTGTTTTCTGGTTTTTACACTGTTATGACTGAACGCATTGCGAAGATCTTCTGTATTGTGGACTTTTTGACTTCCTCATCTCTTTTATCTTTTGGGAACAATTTATGTAACTTGTGTGATTGATACTAATTATCTTGTGTGATTTTGCTTCCTGGCGAAATGAGGCCATTATCAGGCTCTCTCGCATTTGTCCACGGCTCAACTCAGCTCAACTTCTGATGGATTGCTGTTCCGTATTTGGATTTTCAGTGAATGTACATCTTCTTAGAACAACAGACACCATTGCTGCAACGCAATACAGATGGAAATGGAGGTCCATGATCGCCCACGCCAGTCGGCAAGGCACCGGATGATGATCATGAAATCATAACACCATCTTTACTGGTGTCTTTGGTGAGGCGGTTGGGCCCTTCTCTTTTGCGCGCAGAAGACCTGAATTCGAATCCCGTGAGGGGATGCTTCTTAACGAATATCTCAGTTTTTCTACACCGATGTTGTATCCGTCTCAGGACGGGTTGGCCTTTACAAGCAGGGTCGAAAACATCTAACTTGAGTTGTTGGGGGCTCAAAATACCTTAATCAAGACTCCCCCTTCTCTTTCTCTCTTTTTCGCTCTCTCTCTCTCTCTCTCTCTCTCTCTCTCTCTTCTCTCTCTCTCTCTCTCTCTCTCTCTCTTATA
>NW_004797550.1:938139-939251 GCF_000002075.1 Aplysia californica
CCTTGTTGGACTCGGTGGCGGGTGGGGAGCCGTGGAGATGAATAAAAAAAAAATACACATGGATTCAATCAAAAACATTTCTCCCACCCCAATTCCCAACAAGTCCCAGACAGGAGAAGCAGGTGCAACTCCTGGCCTGGGCAAGAGAAAGAAGGGCCTTTCGGGCGAAGATTCTGACCATGTCAGCATTTGGGACTTACCTAAAAGAACATCGTTGGGGTGGTCACCATTTCTGGTGATCTCCCCAAAAGATGAAAAACAAGATACAAATCTCACTACACTAAGCATATTCAAAATACACAAGTCACTAAAAGATTTCGGTATTATACAAATCAAAATATATATAAAACAAACAAACTAGGATCCACGGACCTCCTGATACAAGTCAGTTCCAGCATAGAATCAGGCAAACCGACACGTGGATCCTTACTTTCAACACACCCACACCACCAACAAAATTAGACATCGCAGCGGCATACTTAAAACTCAAAGTAAGACCATATATACCGAAACCGATGAGCTGTTTCAACTGTCAGCGCTTCGGAAGCACACAGCTGCGCTATCGTCGTGGTGCAGCGTGTCCTCGCTGCGGCAAGGAAGGACACTCTGGGAAGACCTGCTCTGCAGATCCCGGGTCTCCAAATTGACGACAGGGGGGTCACACTGCATCTTCGACGGAGTGTCCGAAGTGGTGTCAGGAGAAAGCCACCCTCACACATAGGGCCCAGTACGGCGGAACATTCGCTCAAGCAAGAGCAACGCTATACCCAAAAGGATCGACGCCGAAGAATACAACAAAAACATATTCAGAAGTTCTGAAGACAGTCCCAGGGTCGGTAAACCCAACCCGAAAGGGGCTTCAGACACATAGAAGGCAGAACACCTGCAAAAAACAACACTCTAGTCTGGAGACGGAGGAGGGCATGGAGTCCACTTCCTCCCCTCCTACCTCTCCCACTCTCCATCCGCCATCTCCCCACACCCCCTCCTCATCACCACCCAGCCATCTTCTTCATCCTCACCCCCCTCATCATCCTCACCCTCATCATTCTCATCATCACCCCCATCATCATCTTCACCCACAACATCCTCACCATCATCATCCTCACAAT
>NW_004797550.1:943258-944354 GCF_000002075.1 Aplysia californica
ACACAAACATACACACACGCGAGCACCCATATGACTGTTTCTCTCTCTCCTTCTCTCTCTCTCTCTCTCCTCTCTCTCTCTCTCTCTCTCTCTCTCCCTCCCCCCTCTCTCTCTCTGTTTGTCTCCCCCCTACCCCCCGACACACCCTGAATCAGCCCTACACACATCGACCAGTTAGGCTACACAGTGACCCAAAAACCACAAGTTTGCCGATATCGATCCACTAATCGAACCTTTGATTTTTTTTTCATCCCTTTCCTTCTTTTCTCTCTATTCTTTTCACCTGCCGCACTTTTTCCATCACTCTCCTTCTTTTCTCTTTGTTCTCTTTCACCTGTCGGTCTTTTTCTTTCTTTTTGCATTTTCTCTCTTTCTGGGTATCTGTTCTCTATTTTCCTAACCCCCCCCCCCCTTCCACTTAATACGACTTAGGAAGGAAGCATATACCACAGAAAACAGGACGCAGAATCTGTGAATTTGTCCTTTCCTCACGTCTTATTTGAGAATCTTGTTTAAGTAAATGTTTTACAGCACTTGCAACACAATTAGGTCATATAAATGCCGAAGATTAGAGGTGTTTACAAGTGAGGAACAAATACAAAAAAGGAGGAGGTGAGATAAGGACGATAGAATCATGTTTGATAATGAAGAGGAGAGATGTTGTATCTCTCTCTGCCTAAGTTGACCTGTGGTTGGCGTGTGCTCTGGTGTGGTTTGCTTCTTCTTTCCTATCAAACATCTATCTAAAAACTCTATCCTCCTTAGGAAATAAAGTAAGCCTTTTCGGAATACGAATCCAGAACGATCTCAAAAACATTTATTTTTCTGAAGACATAATCGAGCCCTTTGCCATGTCCAGCATACCTCCATTGCATTTAACCAAACCAAACATAGATACTAGTCTTGAAAAACACAACAAAAAGTCTACAGACAAAACGACATACCTAAACTCATACAAACAGCTAATAAATAGATACCCTGAAGCAGAGAAACTCTTTACAGACGGATCCAGGAGCTGCTGCCCTTGCATCGCCACACAGCTTAAGCTTAAGGAAACTCCACCCAGAAGCCTCAGTCTACACTGCTGAGGCTACAG
>NW_004797550.1:944704-946776 GCF_000002075.1 Aplysia californica
CATCCTCCTGGTCCCAAATTTGGAATCAACAAATACACAACAAACTCCATTACATTCAACCGAAATTTACGCCCAGGAAACCACTATCTCTCCTACGAAGAGAAAAAGTAATTTTTACCAGACTTTTTACCACACGCTTGTCACGCACAGGAGGAAGCTCCTTTTTGCGTGGCGTGCAACACAAATTTCACAGTTCGGGACATCCTAACGGAATGTGTCGAATTTAATGATATTCGTTAGAAATATTTTAAATGTAAGGATATTAAGACCCTTTTTGACATCGTAAGGTAGCAATCCATATGAGCGGGACGGAAGCGGCAGCGGCACTGCAGTGGGACGATATGTGCGGTACCGCAAGTCAAATTAAATCCATATGTGCGGCAGCGGGACGAAATGTGCGATATCGCAAGTGGCAAATTCAATAGGGGAAGGCATGTTGGCGCCTTCTTTGTTTTGAGCAGCATGGCACCACAGTCAAAACTGTATAGGTTAATGAAAAAAGAACGAATACTGCTGATGCTTTGGCTCCTGGTTAATAAGAAGAAAGAACGTAAAAGACATCCTTGTTTCCCGAGTGTTGGAGGCCTTGTAAAATGGGTGGATGAAGGACGACATAGGTGTGCAATGGTTTCAGCAAGTTTTCCGTGTCAAATGAATTGACTGCATCACACAGAGATTCTTCACAGTCAACCCTATTCCGCCACATTCATATTTTTGTCTGCGGCAGAGCTGCGGCAGCGCAGAATCGCTCTTGGGTGCGATTTTTATCGTCCCGCTGCCGTCCCGCTGCCGTGCCGCTGCCGTCCCGCACTTATGGATTCAGACATTGATAGTTCTGTTGGAGCGATTTTTATCGTCCCGCTGCGTGCCGCTGCCGCTGCCGTCCCGCACATATGGATTGTCAACCGTAAACCCTTGAAAATTTTTAAGTTCTATCAAAGAAATTGGACTATTTAATAGAATGTGAAAACATATAGTTATCGTTATCGGTGTATATATACATGCACTGAAATTAATATTGTATATACAAATGTAAATAAGCCTTTTCCATATTTACAATTTTTTTTATAAATGTTCATTCGTTTATTTAGCATAATGAAAATAATGTGACCGTGTGCGGTTGTGAGCTCCGAAAGACTCTTACTAAAAACACGTCTGATTTTGTAGCGGTGAAGCCTGTTGGCGCTTAAATGACCAAAATTGTGTCGATAGTGCCGTAAAACAAAACATCTATCCAATTAATCAATCCCCTCTTCTTCTTTTTTATGTTTGTCACTCTCCTGTAATACCTCTAATCTTCTGGCGCTCATATGACCTTATGCAGTTGCGAGCGCCGTAAAACCTCTACTAAAACTAAACTTGGCAAGGTCGGAAGGTGTTTTACGGCACTATTGACTCAATTTTGGTCATGTAAGTACAAAGCGAGCGCCCTAAAAGTCTTACTAAACCAAGATTCTCTTGTAACACATTTATCTTCTGCACTTATATGACCTTTTTGTGTTGCAGATGCCGTAAAACTCTAGGTAAAACAATTTTAAAATAATTAGTTTAATCGAGTGCTTTAACGGGGCGCTTTGAACGGATTTCTTACCTGCTGGCCATACTTTCAATAGCTAGCGCAACAAAAAACTCAACTATCATCATCATCATCATCATCATCATCATCATCATCATCATCATCATCGTCGTCGTCGTCGTCGTCGTCGTCGTCGTCATCGTCATCATCATCAATGGCAATTCGAATGTGGTTATTTGGATAAGTGGAGGTGCCTCTAAGTATAATGACAATGGAGACGAAAAAGAGCCTCGCTCTCGCTCAAAGATTTCTTCGTGGAGCCCGCCAGGCCCATTAAGGAAACAAAAAACCATCATCATCATCATCATCATCATCATCAAAAACATCATCATCATTAACAACAACAACAACAACAGCAGCAGCAGCAGCAACAACAACAACAACAATAATAACGACATTATTACCACCATACCATCACCACCATCACCACCACCACATCATGCATCACTCAGTTTCTTCAGTATCAAAACCCACCACGTCGCTCTGACCCCCCCCA
>NW_004797550.1:946876-947132 GCF_000002075.1 Aplysia californica
TTTTGGGTTTCCAAGTCCTCAACCCATAACAACTACACTACCATATCATTACAATCACCAACACACCACACATCACTCATTTTATCCAGCTTCAAAACCCACAGCGTCCTCCCCCACCCATCCCTGTTCTACTACCCCCTCCCCCTCCACCCATCGCCCTCCAAATCCTTAGCCCATAACAACCACACCACCTTATTATTATAATCTCCACCACAACAACACACGTCACTCAATTTCACACACTGCGTCATCCCCC
>NW_004797550.1:951448-953602 GCF_000002075.1 Aplysia californica
CTCCCCCTTCCTCTCGCTCAACCCCCCTCCCCTTTCACCACCTTCTCATCCCTCATCACCCCCTCTCTCCCCTTCTCACCCCCCCCCACCCCGCAGGCACACAATCTCGTCGTCGTTGTACGTGGTGGTGTGTCCGTCTCGTCTAGTCCGTGTCGTCAGTGAGTCCGTCAGTGTGTCAAGCCCACTTAGCGCGTGTGTCCTTCTCCTCTCCCGCCTGTTGTTATCTCTCCCATCCCTGCCCTGCTGTCACGAAAGTGTGTCTGTTTGTGTGCTCGCTCGCTCGCTCGTTGCGAACCTTGACCCCCCTCCTCACTCAAAGTATAGTAGTGTCTTTGAAGTACGTGTGTGACGTTGTGATGTGTAGTGTGGTCTCGTTTGGTGTGTTGTGTGTTGTTGTTTGTTGTTTTGTGTGTTGTTTGTTGTGTTGTGTGATGTGTTGCTTTGTGTAGTCTCGTTTGGTGTGTTGTGCAGTATGTTGTTGTTTGTTGTTTTTTTGTGTGTCATTGTCGTGTTGTGTGTTGTTTGCCGTTTGATGTGTTGTGTGTTGTTGTTTGATGTGTTGTGTGTTGTTTGTCGTTTGATGTGTTGTGTGTTGTTGTTTGATGTGTTGTGTGTTGTGTTGTGTGTTGTTGTTTGATGTGTTGTGTGTTGTTGTTTGATGTGTTGGGTGTTGTTGTTTGATGTGTTGTGTGTTGTTGTTTGATATGTTGTGTGTTGTTTGTCGTTTGATGTGTTGTGTGTTGTTGTATGATGTGTTGTGTGTTGTTGTTTGATGTGTTGTGTGTTTTCGTTTGATATGTTGTGTGTTGTTGTTTGTTGTTTTGTGTGTTGTTGTTTTTTGTGTTGTGTGTTTGTATGCTGTGTTGTGTGTTATTGTTGTTTGTTGTGTTGCGTGTTGTCGTGTGATGTGTAGTGTGTTGTTATTTATTGTGTTGTGTATTGTTGTTTGTTTGTTGTGTTGTGTGTTGTCGTTTGTTTGTTGTGTTGTGTATTGTTGTTTGATGTGTTGTATGTTGTCATGAGATGTGTTGTGTGTTGTGTTGTTGTTTGTTGTGTTGTGTACTGTGAGTTGTCGTATGCTGTGAGTTGTCGTATGCTGTGAGTTGTCGTATGCTGTGTTTGTTCTTGCTGGTTTGTTGTATTGTTGTGTTGTTGCTTGTTGTGTTGTGTGTTGTCATATGATGTGTTGTGTGTTGTTGTATGCTGTGTTGTGTTGTGTTTGTGTTGCTGTTTGATGTGTGCTGTGTTGTCGTAGATATAAATACTCTGTTGTGTGTTGTCATGTGATGAGGTGTGTGTTGTGTGTCATTGTGTCTTTACCACGGCGTGGACTTTACTGTCTTTGTGTTGCACTCTACTTACAGGTCACCGCTTCTTCTTTCCTATCAAACATCTATTGTCCTTATCCCCCCTTCTTCTTTTTTATGTTTGTTACTCTCTTGTAGCACCTCAAATCTTCTGGCGCTCGTATGACCTTATGCAGTTGCGAGCGCCGTAAAACCTCTACTAAAACTAAACAAAAAACTGGTCACCGCTTTTGTTTGTTTGTGTGGGTGGTTGGAGGGTGCTCTGGTGTGGTTTACTCCTTCTTTCCTATCAAATATCTATCGTCCTTATTTCTCCTCCTTTTTTGTGTTTGTTACTCTCTTGTAACACCTCTAATCTTCTGGCGCTCATATGCATTTGCGAGCGCCGAAAAACCTCTACTAAAACTAAAACTTTCGAAACTTAATGACTTTACTGTTTCGCAAGTGACGTAAAACTCTTACTAAAACGAAAAACAAAACAAATGTTTGTTTGTTTGCTTGTCTGTCTGGGGTTTGTTCTTGTTGTTTGGGGGGAGGGGGGGTTATGGTTGGGAGGGGTTTGTTTACTCTACGAAAGAGAGAAAAGTTTAACGGGTGGTCGGAGGGCGCCACTGGAGATCCTACTTCTTTACTTTCCCTCTGCTGTTTCTGTCTGTCTGTCTGTCTTACTTTTCCCCAGCACTAAACGACCATTATTGTGTCGATGTGCTTCTCTCTGCTCTAACAAACAAACCTAAAGAAGTTTAAAAGATGAAACGAGTAGTTCGTAGTACACTGTCAAGACCAGCAATATTGGTCATCAGGTTTTGATTACTTGTGTGTGTGTGTGTGTGTGTGTGTGTGTGTG
>NW_004797550.1:953731-955268 GCF_000002075.1 Aplysia californica
TTAGTTATTTGTGTGGGTGGTTAGCGGGTGCTCTGGTATGATTTGCTTCTTCCTTCCTATTAGACTCCTTATCTCCACTTCTTCTTTTTTATGTTTGTTTCTCTCTTGTAACACCTATAATCTTCTGGCGCTCATATGACCTTATGCAGTTGCGAGCGCCGTAAAACCTCTACTTTAAAAAAAATTTTGAGACAGAAATGTTTGAGTATCGGTAATTAAGTAATTAGCAGTTTGTTTGTAGTGCCGTACAGCCAGTTGTCTTGCTTTATATCAGTCGCCAGTAGTGTAAATTAAGAAGACAAAGTGGGTGTTTGCGGGCGCTTTTGTAGTTTGCTCCTTCCCTATTATATCCATAATATGGTCCTTATATCTCCTTCTTCTCTTTCTTGCGTTTGTTATTCTCTTCTAATACCTTTAATCTTCGGCACTTATATGTCCTTATTGTGTTGCAAGTGCCGTAAAACTCTTACTGTAGGTGGTTGTCGGGTGCTCTGGTATGGTCTGCTTCTTCTTTCATGTTAAACTTCTCTATCGTCGTTATCTCCCCTTCTTCCTTTTTATGTTTGTTACTCTCTTGCATAGAGTTACCCCCTTTTAAACTAGAGTCCGTACGAGGTCACGTGACACGGACACATTTGAGTTTGTTGGCGGCCATTTTTAATGTGGCTAAAAAGTTTGTTTACATGTGAATGGGCGTGTCTCTGTTCTTAGTTTTACGTGTTTTATTTGATTCTAACGTTATGTTTTGATTCAAAGCGATTCTCTTAAAGGTGCAAGCATGTGAAACCTTTTGTCCCTTTCTGGATTAACGTCTTACTGATTCTGTCAGGCAGTTCAGTGATGACTGTTTTCTTTTATTACATCATCTATTTTTAGTGCATAATATGTCTTATAGACACCCATAGTCACTCCGGGTTTCTTTTTTAAAACTATAGTGTACATCTATGCTCGCTTGTAACACCTCAAATCTTCTGGCGCTCATATGACCGTATGCAGTTACGAGTGACATAAAACCTCTACTTAAACAAAACAAAACAAAACAAAAAAGAAAACTGAGTGGGTGTTTTGCGGGCGCTTTTGTAGTTTGCTCCCTCTTTCGTATTATATCCATACTATTTATGGTCCTTATATCTCCTTCTTCTCTTTCTTGTGTTTGTTATTCTATTGTAATACCTTTGGCCTTTGATCTTCGGAACTTATATGACCTTATTGTGTGTGTTTCAATTGCAGTAAAACTCTTATTAAAACAAAGGTATAAAAAAGGGTTTAAAAAAAGGTAAAATGTAGATTAGTGATTCTAGGAACATTTTCAAGGTTATGCATAACAGTGTTTGCATGAATGTACATAATCTATGCTGGTGCTATTAGATATCTGTCTGTCTCAATGGATTACTTTAAAAAGCATTTCGGCAATGCACGACTATCTATCTATCTATCTATTTATCTATCTATCTACCTATCTATCTATCTATCTATCTATCTATCTATCTATCTATCTATCTATCTATCTATCTATCTATCTATCTATCTATCTCTC
>NW_004797551.1:2283-4040 GCF_000002075.1 Aplysia californica
AGAGAGAGAGAGAGAGAGAGAGAGAGAGAGAGAGAGAGAGAGAGAGAGAGAAAACACATTCTTCCCTTTAGGCAGTGACACAGATTGTTGTTCTAGTAATAACAGTAGATCAATTCGGATCAGTAGGTTTATTTTCTGTTGGATAATCAGTTTGGTTTTTTTTGCTTTGGTAAGTGATTTACGGGGCTTGCAACTGCATAAGGCCATATGAGTGCACGGGACACACCGAACATTTTCAGTTTGGTAGGAATTTTGAATTTTGCCCCTGTGGCGGCCGAAGCCTACTCTTATCGATTTTAAGACACCTAAGGATCTTTAACGTATGCGTCTTGCGCTCAGGACCTCCTACTCCTAGATTTTTCGCCCTTATCCAAGAAGGCTATTATAGGGGATAGATCTTAACCCTTAAGTCAGGGGTGTGGCTGAAAGACAACAGTAAGAAGGAGCCAAGGAGTAGAAAGGCTATAGAAAGAGTCAGGAGCTTAGAGGAGGGGGTGAAGGGGAGGGGGGAGGGGGACGAAAGTGGAGAAGAAAGCAAATGATAGATTATAGTTACAGAGCAGGAAAGGAGTTGAAAACTAGAAAATCTAGAGGAGAACATGTTCTGTCTCTGCCAGGTTTCAAACCCGGGACCTATGGAATGAGAAGTGAACACTATAACGTCTCGACCACGAAAGCCCCCGAATAACCTATTTTAGTAGTAGAGTTTCTTGTCGCTCGCAACTTCATATGAGCGCCTTTGTCGAGAAATTTCCACAAAACTTCTAACTAGGGCATTACTACTATAGTGCGGTCAAAAATTCGTGGTGAAACTTATTATCCTCATATATCACTTTAACGGGTAAATCAATGTCATCCATACTTTGCATAGCAGTTTGTATCAATTTGTCTTCACTAAATCATATTTTTTCTAGAACAATTGGGGATATATGTAAAAACGTTTGGGTTTTTTCATAAATATATGTAAAATACTTGAAATCTCTGCCACCCGTAAAATAGTATTGTTCACAGCACTTTTCGCTTCTCACACACATTATGATTATGCATATAGCTCGTCAAAGACAATTTTTATTTGCAAAATCTTTTACAAGAAATTATTGTTATAGTGAACACATTTTTGCACTAAGGGCTCCCAAAACATGCGTTCAATAAGTATAATGTCACGATTAGAAAAACCTCACGGACTTGCTATTAAAAGCTATATTGCCCCAGCTGTAAACATTTAAAATTCTGTAGAAGCCACCCACTTGGATTTTTTATTAGTATTTATGAAGGAATTTTCTAGAATACAGCTTGCAGGTGTTTACAAAAATGTTGATCCGTTAAGACAAATTGATACAAGTCTCTGTGCAAAAATTGGAGAACCTATGTTCGATAGCTGGGGAGATATTTGAAAATAAGTCGCACCACGAATTTTTGACCGCACTATAGTAAGACAGAAAAGAAGAAGAGAGCAAAATGGTCGCTTTCTGTTGCTAAATAATTAATTTCTTTATGCTTATTTACGAGCAGCCACCAGCAACATAGTCAGTGCGTGAATACTCCAAACAAGTCCTGTGATTACAAATACGATTGTGTTAGTCGGCGAAATAAATCAAGGGCGAAGATTAATGAGCGTGCCCGGATGATGGTTAGGAATCAAGGGGATTATGAGAAGGTGTGAAGGGAGTGTGTGGAATCTTAGTAGTAGCAGTAGGTCGGCGCGGATTGTTCATTTGTCTCTGTAGGAGAGAGAGGGGGGGTTGTGAGAGAGTGAG
>NW_004797551.1:5332-9229 GCF_000002075.1 Aplysia californica
GAGAGAGAGAGAGAGAGAGAGAGAGAGAGAGAGAGAGAAATGAAGGGGGGAAACAGGAAGAGATTTATAGTGACGCACGTGATGAATGGTCTGCTGTCTATCAGTATCAGTTGGGTTTTTTTCCCGAACGGGAAGATTCCGACATACTTTTAATAAGTCCTACTTCTCCTTTTTCTCCACCACTTTAGCCTATTTGCATCACGATGGGGTGGAATCAGGCACTCGTCAATTTTTTACATATAGAATTATCGGTATTATTATTAAACAAATTTATTTGTCTTGCTTTTGATGAAGAAAATACCCATCTGTTTTAAAAAGAATTCCAGGTATTTGCGACTGAAGGAGGTGGGGGTCGCCTGGTTTCAGAGGTAAAATTAGCTAGAAAATGGCTACCAAGGTCAGGTGACTTCCATTGCTTGAAAGTCCTTGAAAATGGAAAATTTACATTTTCTGTAAATTTAATCAACATTTTTTCAAGGTTCTAAAATGGACATAAAAGGAGATAAGCCCTTTTTTTTAATCGAGAAAAATTGACCGTCTCTATTTTTACATACCTCATTATTTCGACGAGCGCCTGATTTCACCTCGATGCGTCACAACTATTTTCATTATTACCACTAACTGGACCGGTGTCTGTGGTGTAATGGTTAGGTACTTTTGCTGTCACACGCAGTAGACCTGAGTTCAATTCCCGAGTGGGAAGGCAAGGCTTATTGAGTAATTCTGTCTCTCTGTCGTGATGTTTTTTCCCACCCTCTCTCTCTCTCTCTCTTTCTCCCTCTCTCTCTCTTTCTGGGTCTCTCTTTCTCTCTTTCTCTCTCTTTCTCTCTCTTTCTCTCTCTCTCTCTCTCTCTCTCTCTCTCTCTCTCTCTCTCTCTCTCTCTCCCTCTCAGCCTGGGTGGGCCCTATCTGACAGGCACTGTCGGAAGCCTGCCTCCTAAATTATCTAAAATTGTGTTGACGGGTGCGCAAAAACACATGCAATAGAAGAAAAGAAAAGAAAAACAAACAAACAACCACTTACTGGTCGACGCTGTGTCAATAAGATAAGATAAGATAAGATACATCTTCATTTTCCAGATCCTGGCACATTGGTTTGTTGTTTCACCATTCACCACGTACACACATACGCACACACGCACACACACACGCACACACACGCACACACACACACGCACACACACACACACACACACACACACACACACACACACACACACACACGTGTGTGTGTGCGCGTTAAGCCAGATACATACTCAGTATTCTCATAGTACCTCAGTTGTATTCTGATGCATGCTCAAAGGTCATATTATGACTACTTCTTAACAACCTATATACATGATTTATAATACGCTTGACCGTACACTGTCATGACTGCAGCTAAAAGGATAAAGGTGGCGTCGGTGCTAGTGGTTAGGCTACCGGACCTGTAATCATGAGATTGCGGGCTCGGGGGTTCGAACCTCAGCTCGGTCCGGCGTTGTGTCCTTGGGAAAGGCACTTTACACGAAATTCCTGTTTGGCTCGGTCCTTTCAGAGACGGACGTTAAACTCGGAGGTCCCGCCTCGTTAAATAACCTAACAGTGTTGATAGAGGTGCTAAACAAATGGCACTCCACCATTACCTACTTACTTCTTACTACCCGTTACGCCATCTGGCGTTTAGGCAGCAACAAAGGATCTCCAGCTCTGTTGGTCAGCGTCCCCCACGAATGATTCCAGGACTTCATTTCAGGCTCTACTGTGCGTCTCTAGGTCACTTTGGGTCTACCCCTTTTGCGACGTCCTTCGGGTGTCAAGTGGAGGGCAGTCTTCACAACAGAGTCTGGTTCTCTTCTCAGAACATGTCCAATCCATCTCCATCTTCTCCTTTTTATTATGGTGGTCATGTCCTCTTGCCTACATTTTCGTAACAGATCTGCGTTGGAAATCTTGCAGGGCTAGAAGATTCTGGGGATTTGGGTAAGCTGGTTGTATGAAAGAAAGATAGCTTGGCACGGTCATGATCAGTCATCCTCCAACATTCAGCTCCATATAGGAGTGTGGATAGTACACAGCTGTTATACAGCTTTAAATATTCCATTATTTAAAGGATAAAGTAAGCAGCGCTCAAGTGCAGGAACGTCTAACATCTTTTCACAGTCATGACTTAATTAAGACTTTCAATCCAAAAGTGCTCGGGTTGGATTATCAGCTCATCCTCAAGGACACCAACGTCCATCTCCTCATCCTGGCAGGGCTCTAACCCACGACCTTTCGGTTACGAGCCCAACATCTTAATCACTTAACCCCCGACGCCTCAGTCAATCTGCCAGGAAAGATCTCGACTTTATATTCTATTTGTTTGCTTCTCAGGAAAGATTTCGACTTTCTGTTCTATCTGTTTACATCTCTGCTGACGAATGCAGTCGCAATTGTGTCCACCCATTGTCGATGAGAAAAGTAATTATCTTACACAGGGCGCCCACTACGGATGGGATTGGCCGATCGGGTCGATCGCCTCAAAAGCAAACGTGGTTTTTTTTAGTTTCAGGAGACCAAGTCGGGTGATCGGCCCGATCCAGCCATAGTGGGCACCCCGTATTAGACAGGTGAACGTCATGGGCAGAGTCATTACAACATTATAATGATACTGTCCAAGACGTCCAATTGTCCAATTGTCTATATAGAAAAACACATCGAGGGAAGTGAAAAGTGGTCGTTCGTACAGGTGATCATCTTGGACAGGTGGTCTTTAGAGTAAGTTCGGTCGTATTTATAAATAAATACGGACTGAATATGAAAATGATAGCAAAATGAGCGTACTGGGCTGAAACGCTGTATATCCCATCGCAGACTGAGAATGGAAATTAGTTTTTAATGGCCAGATAAGGAATCATTTGAAATTTTGTTAGCTTCCAGGGGGGGGGGGGGTGGCACATAATTAAACCAACATTTGTCTGCTTAACCAACGTCCGCCGACTGTTATTAAAAAGATACGAAGGACTTACATCGAGAATTGGTCGCAAACGACTCGTGAAAGTGGGTCGAATTCAGTGCGCACCTAATAGGACACATTTCCATTTCCACACACCATTTGCCAGCACCGTCCACAATGAAGGCTATTAGGTGAGCGAAATGACTTCACGCTGAAGCCTTTTCAAAATGGCACAGCATTTGGTATTACATTGCGAGGAAGAACTGGGTTACTACACGTAGGGTGGAGAAAGCTGGGCGTGTGAGACAAGAGGGGCGTGAGATATGGTCCCAAACGTAGAACGGGGAGGAGGGAAAACCCTTGAATTGTGAGCGGTATTGGAATGAATGAGCTAAAAGAATCCAACTACAAAAAGGAATTGCTGCAGATGGATCTGTTTGGCGTCTGTGCGCGCACGTTGGGGTGGTCAGATGTGTCAGGTGTGCGCGTGTGTGTGTTCGAAGGTGACACGGCGGTACCAGCTGCTGGACTTACTGACCTCTATCCATGGGACAAAGACAAGAACACCTCCCAACCCTCCTTTAATCCCTCTTCCTTAACTCCCCTTCCCCATCCCTCCTCATCCCTCCCCATCCATATATCCTCATCCCTCATCCTCCCACCCCAGCTTTCCACCTCCAGTGCTCCCCCTTCTTCTTTCCTCATCCTTTATTCCCTCTCCCCATCTCTCCTCCCTCCTCCTCCTACCACCCCATACCTCATCCTCCATCGCCTCTCCTTCATTCCCATCCCCCGTTCCTTCTCCACCATCCCTCCGCCCACATTTACGTCTTCTCCCCCCCACCCCCAACTCTCCCCTTTATCCACACCCCAACCCCACTTATCCATGTCTTTCTCTCTCTGTCTCTCTCTCTGTCTCTGTCTGTCTGTCTGACTGTCTGTCTGTCTGTCTGTCTCTCTCTCTCTCTCTCTCTCTCTCT
>NW_004797551.1:10025-23499 GCF_000002075.1 Aplysia californica
AGAGAGAGAGAGAGAGAGAGAGAGAGCGAGAGAGAGAGAGAGAGAATGCCAGAATTGAAATCGAAACTGGTGATCATTGTGGTTTGCGTTTGCCTCTCATTTCTCTATATGGACGCTAAAAAAAACTTTTTTAACCAGACATACACAAAATACAAAACACTGTATCATCATCCTGTCTTTTTCCGACACCCACCAGTTTTTAAGTTCTCTTAATAAGTTATTCATGGTCTACCAGTAGCTTCTCATAGTAATTACTGCGGGTGGTTAGCGGGTGCTCTAGTTTTGTTTGCTCTTTCTTCCCAGCAAATAACCATCATCCTTATCTCTTCTCCTACTTTTCTTTGCATGCTACTCTCTAGTAAAGTAACACCTGCCTCTAACCCTCGACACTTATCTCTATATTTTTATTTGTGAAAGTTCGTCACTTTGGAAGCCTTAGACTTCCGAACCACTTAACTTACAAATTTGACAAAATTGATTATGGTTCAGAATCATTTAAAAGGTGCACAGTTTTATTGAGGAGCCTGAAGTCACTGTAGTGTAATTTTCAGTTTTCCATTAGTTTCGTTTAGATTAAGGAGTCTAATCTTGGGAAAGTCCGTCTTCTAAGACGCCATTGTAAACAAGTGAGGTTTTCGTTCACTAACCGTGCGCACTGTTCCACAATGACTTGACGATCGATTCTTTTGATTCCCCAGTGATCCCGACCGTACCCCAAACCAAGAAACAATGTTCCCTCTATGTTATTGTTTGTCAGATCTTAATTTTAGTATCAGTTTAACGGCACTTACAATACAATTATGTCAAACGAGTTGGGTTCAAAAGATGATCAGGCTACGTTGTTGTTGTTGTTGTTGTTGTTGTTGTTGTTGTTGTTGTTGTTGTTGTTGTTGTTGTTGTTGTTGTTGTTGATGATGATGTTGTTGATGTTGTTTTTGTTTTGTTAAGTGGTTTTTTAAAAATATTTTGTTATTTCGTATACAAAAGAGCCAGCTTGTTACTCTTGTTGGCTTTTGCCCGTCCAGAGATACACAATATTTTAGCATCATTTAAGAAAAACTCGGTTTTTGGCCCCCAGCGGGGTTTACCTTCCGAACAGCCTAACCACTAAACACCAGAGTCAAAATTGTCCTGGACGGCCACCCTATGTCAAGGAGAAAAACGTTTGTCTTAGATGGGTGAACGTCTTGGACAGTGCCCTTGTGACAGAGGACACGTGGGAAGTGGTCGTTCGTACCGGTGATTGACTGACTTGGTCTGGTGGCTGTACTTCAGAGCCGGTTCGACTTCATTTTGGAGCTCAATGCAAACACTGAGTTAAGTAAGACATTGTTCCCGTCTGTAGGCCTCGACGTTGTAATCGTCCACAGCCATTTGTCACCCGGACCCCAGCTGGAGAGAGACGGCCATACGCCAAAGTGACCGGCGGACAGCACAGGACTCCTATACAACCCCACCGCCCACTACAACAAGCGCCTGGCGGTCTTCAAAGGGCCGTCCAGCGAGCGCACGACCCCGCCCAGTCCTGTGTCCCCCCCCCCCATCATTCAGCAGTCTCCCGCGCGGTGTCACTGAACTAGACTTCTTTTCTTCTGCTCTGTGCCTTAAAAACTAAAATTGCTCCACCATCCGTGTCCGGCCGTCAGATTCCAATGCAAGGGAGACCATAAAATCGATCGCGCGCTCTGAAAGAAGAGATATTTATACCCCCTTATCCCCCCCTGTCTCCAGTCGCCTTTCACTCGGCAAGCATCCGAAGGCCGGATTATATCCTAGGAGGATACTAGTCTCTGCTTCACCGTTTGATCGTTTATCCGGAAAGGTGAACGATTGTCACTGCTCACCGGGAGGGAGGGCATTAGGATGCGGGGTTTGGACATAGGTTCTGCCGCTGGTTTAACGACCTACAGGCAGACACGTCATGGGCGAAAACCGCAGCCACTGCTGGCTGCCGGTTCTGGTGGTGGTGGTGGTGGTGGTGGTGGAAGTGGTGGAAGTGGTGGTGATGGTGGTTGTGGTAGTGGTGGTGGTGGTGATGGTGGTTGTGGTAGTGGTAATAGAGTGGTTACGGTGAGGGTATGGTGCTGGTGGTGTTAATGGTGGAGATGGTATGGTGATGGTGATGGTGATGGTGGTGGTGGTGGCGATTGTGGTGGTGGTTGTGGTGGTAGTGTTGGTTGTACTAATGGTAATGATGGTGAGGGTGGTATGGTGGTGATGGAATGTGGTGGTGGGGATAAAGATGGTGGCGGTATGGTGATGGTTGTGGTAATAATGGTAGTAATGATGGTGGTGGTGGTGGTGGTAATGGTGGTAATGATGGTGGTGGTGGTGGCGATATAGTGGTTGTGATGGTGATGATGGTGGTGGTGGTGGTGATGGTGGTGATTGTATGGTGGTGGCGGTATGATGATGGTAGTGGTGGTAGTCCCGCTTCTTCCCTGCACAATAATATTACGACCGTTATTGAGTTGATATGCTTCTCTTTAATCAAACTCAAACTCAAAAAGGGCGAGGGGGGGGGGGTCACTCAACTGTAGCTTTACATAAGCAAATAGAGCCAGGGTGGACGTGTGAACGATAGAGTTTTCACAAACATCCGACACGTATTGACTCTTTCCCGTGAATCCCCGCCGCCTCAAAGGGGTGTTGTTCGAATCTATACCTTACGTCTGGGGGCTCTTGTGGCCCAGATGTTAAGGTTTTCGCCTCTCATTCAATAAGTCCAGGGTTCGAATCCGGATAGGGACGGAAATTTTTTTCTCTAAAATTTTCTCCTTTCACATCCTTTCCTGCTCTCTAACAATGTTCTGTCGTCTGCTTTCATTTCCTATTTCTTCCCCCTTCAAGTCTCCTCCTTTGCCCCCTCCTCTGAGCTCCTGAATCTTTCTGCAGCCCAGCCTTTCTATTGCTACTCCTTGGCTCCTTCTTACTTCTGTCTTTCACCTATACCCATCATTTTATGGTAGGAAAGATCTACACCTCGCCTTCTCGGACAAGGGTGAAAAATATCGGAGGTCGCGGGTGCAAGTTGCGCACGTTAAAGATCGATTGGTGGTCAAAAAGATCGATAGGCGTAGGTTTCGGCCGCCACCCGGGAAAGATTTCCAATTTCCTACTAACTGAAAATGTTTAATACATGTATGTCCCTAGCGCTTATATGACCGTATGCACCTGCGAGCACCGTAAAGCACTGACAAAAAACACCCACAAAACTTACTTGCAGGAATAATGCAAGTTTGTCATATCAGAGAAAAAGATTTAGTACAAACAAAGATAGTACAAGACAAGATGGGCCACTCAGCCTAAAAAGTGTCCGCAGGAAGTATGCTCTTTGCTTCAGATGGCGCTGCAGTCTGTTTTGAAGCTCTCTTTCGTTTTTCCAGAAGAAGAATAGGAATAGCACCTCCTTGCGTGCGCAGATCGACTGCAGTTCATCAGCAGTTCGGGTACGTTCAGTGCGGAGTTTTAGGGTTTTTTAAAATTTTAATGTCCTCTCGCCCTTCATTCTAAAGTCAAATTAAACGAAGAAAACCATCTCCTTTTCCTCCGGAAGAGGTTTTTTGTCAGCGTAACCATTTTAAAAAAGCGTTCTTCCGAAATTTATCCCAAAACTTGCTAGTTTCACTTTGATTTTTAAAAACTCAAGTAGGGTAACTCTGTTCGCAAAGAGTGCGCTTTTGTGAAGAGGGCGCCACCAAATTTTGAGGACACTTTTTTAATTGGCTCAAAGAGAGAAGTGGCCCATCTTGTCTTGTACTATCTTTGGTACAAAGAGATGTGCATTCGAATTCTTGGAATGTGCGCATGTTTAGTAGAAGCAACAATTTAGAAATTAATGTAGATCTAGCTCGTTATGTCATATCCCTATCCGGATCGAAAAGCGAGATTTCACTAATTTCAGGCAATTTGACATTATTCGAAGATAATTTTGTCTCAAAAGAAAGAAAAAAACTCACTCAAAGTTAAAAATTTTACTGTTGCCATTTTTGCTTTTCACTCCTTTTCACCTCCCCTTTCCTTTATCCTCTATCCCACCACACCCCTGCCACATTCTCTATGCCACCCCATCCCATTACACCCCATTATCCCACTACACCCATCCCACTACAGTCCTTATCCCAGTCCCCCCCCCACTCACACAACACTTCATCCCCTTATCCCACGACACCCTCTCCATATTCTCTATTTCACCCCATCCCATTACACCCCCTTATCTCACCACACCATATCTCACCCTATCCCAATACATCTCTTTACCCCCTCCCCCAATCTCGCCCCTTATCCCACCACACCCCAGCCACACTCTGTGTCCCACCCTATCCCACTACACTAAGCCACCCCTTCCAGCCTCACACCCTTATCCCACCACACCCCAGCCACACCCCAGCACACCACACTCCCCGCCACGCTCTCTATCTAATCCTCCCTACCCCACTACACCCCCTGATCCCACCATACCCCAGCCACACTTTCTAACCCACCCTACCCCACTACACCCCTTGCCCCCCCCCCCTTAAACACACTTCATTCCTATCCCCCACCCGCAACCCCCTCCCCATCTCCCTATCTCCCACCCCTCTCCACCTCCCTCATCCCCCTATCCCCACCTCCCCCTACCCCGGGTACCCCCCTGAGCCCAGAGAGAGATGTAAGCTTTAAGGACGGCCGACTTCCCTATGGCTCGCTCCTTCATCTCCGCACGGGGGCGTCATGGACTTTTCTGTCTTATTCCGGGAGTCGGTCTGCCGGGTGTCTTTGTCAAGTCAGGCCCGAACGGTAAATCATCTCAGCGATATTTAAGGCTCGAGTCTTTCAAACACACATAAAAGTTCTCCACCCTTTCACGCAGCCTGCAGCACAGAAGATGGGACTTCATTAATATGCACACGATTTCTTTTCCCTTTCAGCTTGAATGAGGCGAACGAAATAAAGTAAAGAGCTAGCGAACCACGGGAGAAAGCAAATGATATTTGTTTCTTTTTTACGACTATTTTTTAAAGTATTTCTTTAGATGTTGTTCCTGTATTTCAATGTTTATATTCATTGTAAATATATTTATTTGAATTTTCTTTAGATATAATGATTAAAACGGTTTCAGAGTAGAAAATACATTACGTGTTCTGCCGTTACGGTAACGTTAACAAAGGAAGAATGTTAGCTATCTTCATCACAGAATTCTGTAAATATTTTAACGACCACAATGACACAGTTGAAGAGCACAGAGGAAAAACGGGCATCGTCACAAACTGAAAATCATGAGAGTATCAATTTTGAACGCTTGTTGGCTCATAACTGTATTTCTGTTGAACTGTCGGTTGATTATTACTGTTTGATTTCCCATTCTACAAGCATAACAATAAACCACCGGTTAAACAAATATGAAGTTGTGAGTCCACAAGCTTTTAAAATTGACACCCTCACAATTTCCAGTTTGTGGCTATGACCGTTTTTCCCCTGTGCTCCTCAATTCATATCACCGGTGTCTGTGGTGTAGCAGTTAGACACTAAGCCGTCGCATGCAGGAGACACGAGCTCAATTCCTGATTAGGAGGAACTTTTATCAAGAACATCATGTATCTCGGTCTTTCTGTTGTTATGTTGTATCCCTCTCATCTCGAGTTTTCCGTGGTGGTGGTGATAGTGGCGGTGGCAGTGGTGGTGATGGTGATGGTGGTGATGGTGGTGGTAGTGATGGTGATGGTCTTTCTGTTGTTATGTTGTATCCCTCTCACCTCGAGTTTTCAGTGGTGGCGGTGGTAGTGGTGGTAGTAGTGGTGGTGATAGTGGCGGATGTGGTGGTGATGGTGATGGTGTGTGATGGTGATGGTGGTGATGGTGATGGTGATGGTCTTTCTGTTGTTATGTTGTATCCCTCTCATCTCGAGTTTTCAATGGCGGCGGTGGTAGTGGTGGTAGTAGTGGTTGAGAGAGTGGCGGTGGTGGTGATGGTGGTGGTGATGGTGATGGTCTTTCTGTTGTTATGTTGTATCCCTCTCATCTCGGGTTGTCCCTGACCAGACAGCCAGCGTCGAAGTCTGTCTACTAAATTATCTAAATTATGTCGATAGATTCGTATAAACATTTATAGTGGGTGGTTGGCGGGTGCTCTGGTGGGGTTTGCACCGTCTTTCCTATCATAAACTATCGTCATTCTCTCTCCTCTTCCTTTTTTGTGTTTGTTACTCTCTTGTAACATCTCTAATCTTTTTTTGTGTTTGTTACTCTCTTGTAACACTTCTAATCCTTGGCACTTATATGACCTGATTGTGTTGCAAGTGTCGTAAAACTCTTAATAAAACTAAAAACATTCATACTTTTTTAAAGATCAGTAAGTTCATACGGTCAAGAGATGCTTTTCTAAGGCTTTAACTACCGAGGCCACCCGCGCTGAGATACGTCCTGGTCATGAGACGGGCAAGCTCGACACAATATCTTCCCCATATGGGAATCGAACTTATAAACATTACATATAAAGTGAAAGTTATTAAGCTTGTTCACTTTTATCTTACCGGGGTTAAAACAAGATAAAATAGAAATAAAATCGCTCCGTTTCATCTTCAATAAATTTGAGTTTCACAACATATCAATCTTTTTCGAATGCAATTCTTTGAATATCTTGACAACGACTCCGAATGATCTTACAATTTTAATAGAGGGTATAGAACATTTGGTTTCTGACCCCATAGTCTTAGTAACTCACAACGGCCAAAAATGTCAGATAGAATTTTGTAATTCGTAGGTAGGCTAGCGGGTGTCTTTGTGCGTTTGTTCGTTTATGTGTTTGTTATTTTGTTTGTGTGTTTGAGTGTTTGTTTGTTTGTTTGTTTGTTTGTTTGTTTGTTTGTTTGTTTGTTTTAGTAAAGAAAAGCATATCGACACAATAATGTTTATTTTGTGCCAGGGGGAAAGTAAGATAGACAGACAGAAACAACAGCGTGACAATAAAGAAATAGGACCTACCAGTGACACCCTCCAACCCCCCGCGGAGTGTCTCAGTGGTTGTAACATGAACAGAACACTGCTGAGCAACCTGCTAAAGAGAGCAAAGTTCCTATAAGAGATAGGTCTTCAAGCCTCTGAGACGGACACAAGAAAGGAGTTTACGTGGGGCCTCTCGTGGCCTAGAGGTTAAGGTGTTGGCCTCTCATTCAAAGGTCCCGGGTTCGAATCCGGGTAGTGACCGAAAAATTTTCTTCTCTAAATTCACCTCCTTTCCCGCTCTCTAGCAATGCTCTGTCGTCTGCTTTCGTCTCCTCTTTCTGCCCCCCCCCCCCCTCCCTCATCTCCTTTGCCCCCTCCTCTGGGCTCCTGATTCTTTCTACAGCCTTTATACTGCTACTCCCTGGCTTCTTCTTACTGCTGTCTTTCAGCCACACCCCTGATCTTCTGGTAGGAAAGATCTGCACCTAGCCTTCTCGGACAAGGGCAAAAAATCTCGGAGGGCCCGTGTGCAAGTTGCGCACGTTAAAGATCCCTTGGTGGTCTAAAATCGATAAGAGTAGGCTTCGGCCGCCATCTAGGCAAAATTCAAAATTTCTTACCAACTGAAAAAGTTAAATGTGTTCCGCGCGCTCATATGACCTTATGCAGTTGCGAGCGCCGTAAAAACACTTACAAAAACAAAAATAAAGGAGTTTCGTTGCATTGAAGAACAGATTGTGACTTTTTGTCGATCTTGGAGGACAGGACATGGAGGTGGAGGAACATTGGATCAAAAGGCAAAGATGTCTTTACTTCAACAGGACAAGAAGTACTTGGTGATAGGAAATGGGTATACCTTGGAACGGACTAGCTGTTTTGTTTTGGTAAGTGTTTTACGGCGCTCGCAACTGCATGAGGTCGTATGAGCGCGTGGGACACCACCTTTAACATGTTCAAGTGGTAAGAAATTAGAATGAGAGGCGAAGACTTTAACCTCTAGGCCACGAGAACCCCCACGATTAGCCAACACTCCCAGGATTTAGTTTTTTTTTAATATCCGAGGTCAAGAACGCCCAAACTGAAATTTGAACCAGATTCATCCGCTTCATAGTCCAGCATGATACCAACTGAGCTAGCAGGGCGTGCCTCCCGTGGATACGATTAAGAATTAAAAACATCTGAAGGCAGTGGTGAATCAAGGGGATCAAGAGCAGATGCACTAATAAAACAACACAGTACAGCAGCTAAGAATGACAAGACATCATTAACCAAAGACAAGGAGTTCACAAACATGTTGGCAAAGACAAGTGTTATTCTTTTCGAGAAAAAAATCCACGAAGAAAGCATAATTTTGTGGTCTGTTGGGCCCATGCCAATGTCAGGATTTTACTATTTTGATTTTCTTTCTTCTCTGGCTGCCTCTGCTTTAAAAATTCTGGTTTCTAAAAAAAGGGGAAAAAACCCAAACCCTTAATGCCACATACCACTGTGATCTGTCACGACAAAGGGTATCCCACTCATCCACATCAATGTCGGAGCAATTTTTCAGGAAACACAAGAGTCTGAAAGAGTCTATTATACACTTTCACAGTATTCGTTTCTCAAGAACCGCCACAATATTTTTTTTCAGAGCGCAACTAGTATGTGGTTGGCGGGTGCTCTGATGTATTTTGTTGCTTCTTTCCTATCGAACATCTATGATAACTCTTATCTTTTCTCCTTCTTTTTTGTGTTTGTTACACTCTTGTAACCTCTCTCTCTCTCTCTCTCTCTCTCTCTCTCTCTCTCTCTCTCTTTCCTTTTTGACACACATATATGACTTTATAATGTTACAAGTGTCGTAAACCTCTCCCTAAAACCAAAGAGGTGAACTGCATGCACTATTACTAGTATCATCGTCTCGAGACGCCCTGACCTTCACACAAACTGGAAAAGAAATAAATCTTTAACTTCGTGCGCATGCGTAAGCGTATGCACACGGTGCCATAAACAGGTTCCACTTGACTTACTATTTTCACTAAGTCTCACTGTTCTTTATTTGTCTGTTCCGCTGTGGTACGCACCATAACTTCTTCTTACCACCAGACTTTTCTCGGGCAGGTCTAAAGCCAGAACCTGGCGGAAACTCAATTCTTAAGACGCATTTGCGAGAATTTGTGTTCCCACGTTATGAGTATGTTTCCATCATGATGATTATTTAACAAATGAGTGTTTTATATGATGTAATGTTGGCCAATGGCTTAAACACTGAATAAACTTACTTATTTACTTACTTATTTACTTATTTACTTACTTACTTAACAATGTTGAGACCGGCGTTTAACACAAACCATTTCACCATTTTCACTTACCTACTTACTGTCCCATCATTGTGAAAGGACATGTTCCGAATTTAAACTTGATACAGTGGAACCTGTTCAAGAAGACCAACCATTGTCGAGGAGATGGTCATCTCAGTGGGGGGGAGTAAACCTGTACAATACGACCGTCCTTTTCGAGAATGTGATCAGAGAGAGTCAAACATAATAATGCAAGACGCCTACCCATCTTAAAGGAGAAAAGTGGTCATCTTAGACAGGTGAAATTCTTGAACAGTGTTTTTATGTCATAGAAAGAAAAAAACGCAAGGGGGGGAGTGTAAAGTGGTCGTTTGTACAGGCGATTATGCTCTACAATTAGTCGTTAGAGCAGGTTCGTCTCTACATAATGTATACCACTTCATTATTCAGTAGGCATGCCTGCGATTCCTGAAATGCAGTCGAACATGTCCTAACAGTTACCTGTCTGAGACAATTACCTGCACAGACGACCACTTCCCACTTACCTGTTTTGGGTTTGTTTGTTTCAATAGGTTCCGGGTTCGAATTTGGATAGCGACAGAAATATTTCTTCTTTAAAATAGTCTCCTTTCACTTTCACCTCCTTTCCTGCTCTAGCAATGTTCTGTCGCCTGCTTTCGTCCCTACTTTCTGTCCCCACCCCCTCACCTCCTTTGCTTCCTCCTCTGGGCTCCTGACTCTTTCTGCAGCCTTTCTACTGCTACTCCTTGGCTCCTTTTTACTGCCGTTTTCAACCAAACCCCTGATCTTATGGTAGTAAAGATCTACACCTAGCCTTCTCGGACAAGGTTGAAAAATCTCGGAGGTCCCGTGTGCAAGTTACACTCGCTAAAGATCCCTTGGTGGTCAAAAAATCGATAAGTGTAGGCTTCTGCCGCACCCGGGCAAAATTCAAAATTTCCTACCAACTGCAAATGTTTAATGATTCCCGCGCACTCATATGACCTTATGCAGTTGCGGGCGCCGCAAAACACGTTATTCTTTATATGGCGAAAATAAATAATGACACTACTGTCCAAGGCGTTACCTGACTAAAACAATCACTGTTCTCACCGTCAATGATAGTGGTCGTCTTAGACAATATTTTCGACTGTACAATTAATCATGTTACAACAAGATAACGTACATTTATTCAAGATTTTACACGTTTGCGTCTGTGGTATATATATATATATATATATATATATATATATAGAGAGAGAGAGAGAGAGAGAGAGAGAGAGAGAGAGAGGGAGAGAGAGAGAGAGTGAGAGAGAGAGAGAGAGAGAGAGAGTGAGTGAGTGAGGGAGAGAGAGAGATGGACAGAGAAAGAGAGAGAGAGAAAGAGAGAGAGAGAGAGAGGGTAGTAGTAGTAGTGGTGGTAGTAGTACTAGTAGTAGTAGTAGTAGTAGTAGTAGTAGTAGTAGTAGTAGTAGTAGTAGTAGTAGTAGTAGTAATAGTAGTAGTAGTAGTTGTTGTTGTAGTAGTAGTAGTAGTAGTAGTGTTTTTATTATTGTTGTTATTGTTGTTTTTATTATCATTGTATTATTATTATTATTATTATTATTATTATTATTGTAATTATTATTATTATCATTATTATTATCATTATTGCTATTGTTATTATTGTCTTTATTATTATTATTATTATTATTATTATTATTATTATCATTATTATTATTATTATTATTATTATTATTATTATTATCCTTATTATCATTATTGTTATCATTATTACTATCACTATTATTTTTATTTAATTTTTTTAAAATTATTATTATCATTACTGTTATTATTATTATCATTATTATTGGGTTTGCTGTTTTTTTATTTCTCCATGAAGGAAAACCTGGTTGGCCCCTACTGAATCAATAAAGGAATTTGGTTGGTAGTTTTCACTCGGTATAAGGGGTTAAACAAACCTTGCCCAGACGGATGATTGTTGTGGTAGAAGGGTAGAATCAGTACACCGAAACACCCATACACACACATACACAGTGACTCACACATACAAACACACAAATACATACACACGCATGCACATACATACTCATGCACATACAGACAGCTATGCACACACATCCACACACTCATACGGACATGTATACTCACTCATACACATCCAGACATTAGGCACATACTCACATACACACACAAACACACACAAACACACATACAAAACATACACACAAACACACAAATACACAAACAAACACACATGCACATACACATAAATACAACTCAAACACACACACACACACACACACACACACACACACACACACACACACACACACACACACACACACACACACACACATACACATACACACACATACACATACACATACAGGCACACATACACCCACAAACGCACACACACACACACACAGACACACACACACACACACACACACACACACACACACACACACACACACACACATACAAAAACTCACACACACGCGCGCACACACACACACACCAAACGTTGGTACCGGCGTCACTATCTCCCGACTCACGTAAGCGTCAGAAAGTCTCTTTCACACCCTCATGGTGCGCTCCGGTGCACCGCACGATCACCCGGGGCCACGTCTTTACGTCTTTTAATCTCGCTCCACTGGTCAAAACACAACAGTCGCCACCCAACCGTCGCAAACTCATGATCCAAACATTCTATCAGCATTGCCTGGTTGTGATGCTTTTAGGCAAATACGACTTTCTCGCACGGGACGAGGGTCGTGCGAGTCACCAGAGCAAAGCCAGGCTGTCTCAGAACAGTATGGGGCCGAACAGTTAATGTGAGTTGGTCTTTACTGCAAAATGTAACCACCACAATAGTCTGGCAGCGTGGGGTGGCTGGACAGCGGTGACCATCTCTCCATTACGGCACAGCTGAACGGCTTTATTGTGGCCCAGTGAGAGTATTGGGAGCGGAATGTTGACCACACTGCGGACGGGCGTCCAGACCATCATGGGGCCTGAATAGCGCTCGTCCACAGCCAAAAGGTTCCATCGAAGGCCAAAAAAAGGATAGATCTAGTCGAAATTGTCCAAGACGAACACGGATTGTCGAGGATAAAAAGGGGTTGTCTTATACAAGTGGAAATTTTTGGCAGTGCAATTGTGATATATTTTTCTTCTTTTTTTTTCCTTTCGTGAAAATGAAAGGTGGGTTGGGGTGGGAAGCGGTCGTTTATACAGGTGATCGTCTTGGGCAGGTGGTCGTTAGAGCAGTGTCGACAGTTCCCCAAGCCTCCTTCTGTTCCCTCTGGTTATATATTATTATTCTCTTCTTGTTTGCAGAAACAACCTTTTGGCTCTGAGCCCGCGACATGGAGAGAAGTCTGGAATCATGAACAACGGGCGAATAAGACATTGGCTGCCCACTGCTCCATGCAGAATTAATGTTTGTGTTACTCCGCCTTTCGGGAAGGTTGGATTATTTCAAGCTGAAAAGTTTTCAGTATTAACGACAGTCTCCGCCGATGAAACAAACATAGTGTTTATGTTTGGAAGTTTAGTTTTAGTATGAGTTTTACGGCACTTGCAACAGAAATAGGTCTATAAGAGCCCAAAAGATTAGAAGTGTTGTTAGAGAGCAACTACATACAAAATAAAAGAAGGAAGAGAAAGTTTAGTTTTAGTATTAGTTCAACGGCACTTGCAATACAAATAGGTCTATAAGAGCCCAAATATTAGAAGTGTTATTAGAGAGCAGCAATATACACCCCAAAAAAAAGAAGAAAGAGAAATAAAGTGATAGTTATCTGCTATGAAAGAAGGAGCAAATCCAATCAGGACGCCCGCCAACCACTCTCCCGGCACTCTCCAGTGGTACAAACATCGTGCGAAACGAATGATTGCTATATATTTTACACCCTCATCGACACAATTTACACAAGTAAGTTTATTCAGTGTTTAAGGCCATTGGCCCACATCACATCAAATAAAACACTCATTAATTTGTTAGATAAAGTTTCCACAATGAAAAAGTACAGGTTGTGCACATATCTCTTATCATGGGTCAAACATTGCATATTTCTGTTACTGGGCCATGTCAGGCTGGGAGGAATTAACAATTTCCTTTGATGGACAAAGTCGACACAATTAAAGATCATCTAGAAGGTGAGCTTCCCCGGCTTAGTCTGTGCTGTATGAGAGGCTTTGTCCCCGACTCAAGGGTCCCTTCACAAATGACGTCTGCTCAGGATGTGTGTTTTGTTTGGGGG
>NW_004797551.1:23599-24940 GCF_000002075.1 Aplysia californica
GGGGTTAGTGAAAAGTTGACAAAAGTTGACATTTGGGGGGAGGGGAGGGGTTCTTACAAAATTGACGTCAAACACGAAGCTTTAAAAGATTGAGGAAATAAAGAATAAAAAGGAAGAAAAAATATTATAGATCACATTTTTAGCCTAAAATTAACAGCTAAATTAGACCATATCATTTTTGGCCTAAAAACTAAAATTAACAATTATCTCCCCGTAGCACAGACAGAAGCTATATTTTATTTAAAATAAAGATCAAAGGTGTAAATAATGCATCCTGTTGGCCTACAGGTTTTATCTGAAGGTACATGTACATTTTGGTTTGCGTCAACTAGGGAGGGGGTGGGGTCCTGGGAAAGATGACAGAAGATTACAAAGGGGAAAAAGGAGGGGGGGCGTAGGGGGCATTTCTGGTCAAATTTCATCTGACAGTCCCCAAGTACAGACGAACCTGCTCTAACGGTCACCTGTATTAGATAGTCACCTGTACAAATAGTCACTTCCCGGTTTCCCCCTTGCATTTTTTTTACATAATTACGACACTGTGTAAGACAGCCACCTGTCTAATACGACCACTTGTCTTCTCGACAGTGGGTGTCGTTTTTAAACAGCTTAAACAGTTCTTTTTTGTCGTAGGTGTTTTATGCCTCCATTGACATAATTACGATCAACCAAGATTCTCAATTGCAATTTCAAAATATCCCAAAGAGGGAATCGAACTTACGTCTTTTGTGTGAAAGATAATTAATGGTCGTAACTTGTGGGTGGTTGGCTGGTGCCCTGGTATGGTTTACTCCTTTTTTTTCCAATGAAACATCTATCGTCCTTGTCTCTCCTCTTTCTTTTTTGTTTTCTGTTGCTCTTTTGTAATACCACTAATCGTAGGCACTTTTGCGTTACTAAAACAAACAAAACATAGCGCTGTAGCAACTACTGTGCAAAGATGCTAGAGTGCAAAACGCGAATCGTTGATAGTAGTGTCGGTGATAGGTATGGCAAATCATTATAACGAACTGCATATCGCTACAATAATAGAATTACAAAGTTCTATCTAAAAAAAATTTGCCGTTTTGAGTTACTAAGACTATGAGGTCAGAAACCTAAAGTTCTGTCTGCTCTATCAAAATTCGTAAGATTGTTTTGAGCCGTTTTCAAGATATTCAAAGAATTGCATTCGAAAAAGCTTGACATGTGAATTTTTTAGAAATTTAATACCCGGTATCAAGTTTCTCAAAACTAGGTACTGAGCTGATAGAATTGGTAATTCTAAGGTAACGATGTAAAATCGAAACTGCTCTATTGACCACCTATCTAAGACAATTACCACTGTAAATGCCCCCCCCC
>NW_004797551.1:25635-26726 GCF_000002075.1 Aplysia californica
GGGGGGGGTTGTACGATGAAGGTTCGACTGTATATGTATACAGGATTAAGTCACTAGTGTGTGATTGTCTGTCTATTAAAGCCAATGCACCACAAAAAAAAAAGGAACACTACGAAGACACCCTGAAAATGTCTCTGAAGGACTTCAACATAATAAGTCTGGAGGCTCTCGTGGCCTAGAGGTTAAAGTGTTGGCCTCTCATTCAAAGGTCCCGGGTTTGAATCCGGGTAGCGACCGAAAAATTTCTTCTCTAAAATTGTCTCCTTTCACCTCCTTTTCTGCTCTCTAGCAATGTTCTGTTGTCTGCTTTCATTTCCACTTTCTGCCCCCCACCCCCTCACCTCCTTTGCCCCCGTCTCTGGGCTCCTGACTCTTTCTGCAGCCTTTCTACTGTTACTTCTTGGCTCCTCCTTACTGCTGTCTTTCTGCCACACCCCTGATCTTCTGGTAGGAAAGATCTACAATTAGCCTTCTCGGACAAGGGCGAAAAATCTCGAAGGGCCCGTGTGCAAGTTGCGCATGTTAAAGATCCCTTGGTGGTCTAAAATCGGTAAGAGTAGGCTTCGGCCGCCACCCGGGCAAAATTCAAAATTTCCTACCAACTAAAAATATTAGGTGTGTCCCGCTCGCTCATATGACCTTATGCAGTTGCGAGCGACGTAAAACAGTTTTAAAAAAACAAAAAAAACATAATAAGTCTATCGACATGGGAGAGTTTAGCCCTGACAGACCCAGTCAGAGAGAAGTAGATCACGGTGGCCACATAATAATAATAATATCATGAGGCTTCACGAATTCAAATTGTTGAAGCCAAGAGAGACGCCAGCAAGCTGCGATCCTCCACGAGTAGAAATGAAGCTTTTAAATGCTCACAATGTGGCAAACACTTCTCTGCCAGAATTGGTTTCATTGGTCATAGCACAAGCAACAAGCAATAAGTTTTCACATCACTTATTTCTTCTGTCTCGCTAAAGATGTGGGTTGTTTTCCTGCAGAATGCGATAGTCATTGTCAAATATATACAGACAAACTATTATCAGTAGTAGTAGTAGTAGTAGTAGTAGTAGTAGTAGTAGTAGTAGTAGTAGTAG